>NW_005841931.1:2440887-2451590 GCF_000455745.1 Alligator sinensis | reverse complement strand
TCTTTCCTGCTCAGGGCAGGAGTCGGACTCAGTGATCTGCTAAGGTCCCTTCTGACTCAAACATCTGTGAATCTATGAAACAGGATGGGGATGAGACAGCATGTTCACAACTTCAGTTCTGATTCTATGATGCTTCTTTTGTATCATTGGTTAGACAGATTGACAGAGACCCTGGGAAAGATGGCCAGTACTACATTCAACATGGAAAGATTTAAGAAATAATAGTACCATTTTGTTTACACAGAAGCTTCAGAAGACTTCATCTAAAATATTCCAAATTGGGGGGGTCCGATTTTGGGGTGTCCATCTTTGCACCCCTAATAAAGGCTGCATTGTCAGAGAAGGGGAACCAAGCACTTCTTGAAATCCGGACCTGGTTTTAGATGTCTCAGGTTAACTGCTTAGAAGTCATGGTTCCCAAAACCTCTAGTCACTTTGGAAAATTTAAGGCCTTAGCTTTCAAATGCCAAAGTGATCTATATTTCTTATTACTAGATGCCGCAGAACAGAAGAGCAGAATGGAGCGCAGTGGATGAGCTGACAGGCAGAACGCAGAGATATCATCTCCAGCCCTAAACTCTGCCAGCCAATCCTGACAAGTAAACACCTCAGCAAGAATCATTGCTACTTTCTCAACAGCGTGCCTTACCCCTCACAAATCTTCTTGATTTTTTGTCGGAGCTGCTCTCCTTGATAGAAGATAATGAACACATTCTTTTTCACCTCTTCTCTCTGAAAGGCAGCGCAAGCAGAATTTCAAGTACACATAACAAAGTAAAACACTATACTGAAAAGTAAAAGTTAAACACTGCTTTGTCATGACTTTGTTTCCCCCAGTAAATTTCCCACCACTGCTTAGAGGGGTTTCAGTAGATGTGAACACAGGGACCATGGTATTAGTTGCAGGGTGGAAGATAACCTTGAGAGGACTGCATCTTTATTTTCCTTTTTTTTTCCTCCCTTAACTTGGTGAAGTTGATGCCAGTCCATGTGGGTATAGTTCCACACTTCCCATGAACAGAATTATGCATTTTTTTATTATCATATGAAAACTTAATGTTAAGGTTGCAAAGTGAAACAGTGAAAAGTCTGGCAATGACAAAGCTATTTTTGGGCAATGTCTTTCCAGCCCAGAGCAGGGGGGCTGGACCCAATGATCTCACAAGGTCTCTTCCAGCCCTAAACTTCTGTCAATCTGTGAGAAAAGGACTGAGCTTCTTAAAAGAGACAACTGCCTGCTGGTGTCGGCAGGGTGTGCAGTGAAAGAAGAGTTCATCATACATAAAGAAACTTACCCACAGAATATACCCTACTCATTTTGAAAATTTCTCCCAGAGGAAACAACAGCTCCAAATACTGGCTAACTGCTCAGGCCAAAGGGACAATAATAAATGCAAAAAGGGGAACAGTAGCATAACTATGCCTGTGAGAATGGGCACCAGCTCCAGATACTGATTTAGACGGGACACCAGAATGGCAGCCCCCACGGAGCTCATGCCACTGCCACCTGCACCATGCTTGAGGCATGGCAGCAGCCCTTGTGAGAGGAAACAAGTGCTCATCACCCCCACCTCACTAGCTCAGGGTGCCAAGATCCCTAGTTGCATCTCTGAGGGGGTAGCAAAGATCCACTGTGTTTCCCATCACCTTTCAGGTCCACCTCCCCTCATGTTGTACAGATTAACCTGATGGAAAACTGAAACTTCAAGATACTTTTGTGTTATCATGACACCAGTCCAAGGTGTTTTTAAAGGCGCACACGTGCAGATCACGTGGGATGGAGGAGAAGCAAGTTCATACCTACCGTAACTGGGTCCTCCAGAGGAGTGTCCATTTCCGTGTACCTCAGGTAGACGTTTCCCCGGCAAGCTCGCCACAGTAAACGCTCAAAGGGGACCATCCTCTCCCTTTTTATCACCCCTGCCGTGAATCTGGGCAGCATTAACAAGACAGATATATCGCAGGCATATTTCAAGTCTTTTAAACTCAGATTGTACCAGGTTTTATAATCCCTTGCTAATGCTTTATAGACCACATTAAGCTGGATTTACAGTCATATTAACATGGGGTGCTATCTTCAGGTGTGGTTGTTACCAGGCAAGGCTTATTCTGAAGTGAAGTTCAGGCCTGGATCTTATTTCTTAACCTACTGACTTCTCTTTTTCTTTTCCTTTTCCTTCTTTTTAGGGGAAGAAGGGGAGCTGAGTGCAGTGGGGTAGAGAGCTTAGCCCATGTCTGTGTTTCAGGATTACACAGCAGGAGGAGGAGAGAGAAACGGGAGGCAGCAGATTCATTTTCTTCTTTGTAGCAAGCGTAATACAGACATTATTGTATAGCAGATGGTCAATGGCAAAAAACGTCTGGCTGACAGTATTGCACCCCTGCCTATACCAGGGGTAGGCAGAGGACCGCTTACTGAGCCATCAAGGGCAGCATGACAGGCAGCCAGGGGCAGATAAATATAATATTTAATATTTATAAATAATATTTAATTTTCTAAATTTTTTAGGGGCCCCACGGGCCAGATAGGATGGCCTGGCAGGTTGCATCCAGCCCACGGGCCGCATTTTGCCCACCCCTGGCCTATACAGTAGCTCCTGCACCAGAGAGACATGTGAATGCTCTGCTTGTGGGCCAATGCATGAGACTTGTCCTTGACCCAGAGGACTCAAGCACAGCTCAGTTTTCTAGCTCCTTCTCTAGCCCAAAGTTACAGTGATGAGGCACAGACCTGAAGCTTTTTTTTAGGCTTTCCTGGAATCATTGCTATTAACAGGGCCATGAAGAGATCACTTGCTTTAGGAAACATTATCATATGGAGGCCAGGGTTTGACCATTACCAGCTGAGCTAGTACTGAACAGGACTTGTATGACTTGTACTGAAAAGTCATAGTCAGAATCATACCACTTAATGTGACTCCCCGCAATTATATCCAAACTCATACAACCCTGAGCACAGACTGTGTGGGTGATTTGTGTGACTGTACATCTGTCTACTAGGAACTGGCTGAAACCCTCTGACTCATTTCTCAGAGGCCACTTAACAGCTGTTAGATGGTCATGATTTTAGGCACCTGCCAACAAAAGACTCGTTTGAACCAAAGACCCAGAGATGGAAGTTCGTCCACCCTATTGACCAAGACTGAACCAAAATGATCAGAAGTTGCAATTCCTGTTCTCTCCTTCAAAACACTAAAATTGCTTTACACTTTAATGAATGAATTACAAATAAGGGATTGGAAACCAACCTGTATTAGGCTATCTAAAGCCAGTACCTGAACGCATCAAATCTTTAAGACTGGCTTGTAGGGCTGAAACCAGATTATGGAAGCTGGTTTCCCATGGTGCTGCTACCACAAATACAAGTAAAATGGAAGATTAAGTTTGCAATAGACTTTTAACTGCTATGAATTTTTAGCAATACTTACCCCAGTTTTGCAGCAGCTGCTGCTGGAGTACTCCTTAATTCCAATAAACCAGACGTGTCTTCACTGAAGAAATCATCCGGCAGACTGGTTTCTGTCTAAATGCAGAAATAAGCATGTTTCTTATGAAATTATTTTGAAAGCCTTGAAAATTTGTCACATATTTGCTGCTGCAACCATCTGTCTGTATGAAGGCAGCTGTTGGATCCAGCTGATGGACATGGGGCTTTGGCAGCACTTGCAGTAGGGGTCTTCGGCAGTGGCATGCACTTCTCCCATACTGGGACAGGGAGAAACGGCGCTGGTGGATAGGTCCTAGCACCCCACCCTCATGAGCTGGGTCATTCCAGCCCATAGCCCAAAAAGGATGCTGACCACTAGTCTAAACAACTTCAGCGCTCAAGTTCCATTTTCAAGAGACCAGAGCCATCAGAAGCAGAAGCTCTATGACTTTCAGTGAGGCTTAAATTTCTGAGTCACTTCTGAAACTTTTATTCCAGACTTGTAGGAAAGGAAGCCTGAGTTCTGTTTAAAAATAAAAAACACACGCACATAACCCTGCCATCGCCACAAAGCCCGCAACATTAACATGTTCAGAAGCCTTCCCCTCTCTGCTGCGAGAAAGGACAGATCACCAAGAGCTCATTCAAGAAACTCTCACCTCAAAGAAGTCCTGTGTTTTCTTCAGCAGATGTTTTAGTTCAGTGAGCTCCAGGAAGTTCTGCTTCAGCGTCTGCTGATTCTGATTAGCTTCCTGCAGCTCGGCCTCCAGTTTCTCCAGAACTGTCTGGTCATAACCAAAGAAAATCAGAAATCAGCAAGGCAGGCCTAATACTCACTCGCCAGGCTGGCACCACATCCCTCTGAAATGGACTGTCAAAAGAATAAAGTAGGAGGAACAGTAACACATGACTGTGAAGTGACCATTTCTAAACATTTGTATTCCTGAAACTGGCTCTTTAGGAATACATCCAATGAATATTAAACATCCCCACTGCCATTTTTCTTGTTAAGTGCAGTGACTCAAAGTGGTATTTAGGCATAAAAAGCACACCAAGGTTTCTATGGGAAGACTGAAGCATTAGGAGAAAGAATCTGTCTTCTCAGTTAAAGAGATAACAGTGGATTTTGGTTTAAATGAATGAATTTGTAAACTTAATTTTCAATTAAATTGAAAGCAAACAACCCCTGCACTTCTGTTCAGGAAACAACTGATATATTACAGTCCCAGTGTGCAATGTGCTGAATGCAAATCCCTGATTTCTGAGTGGCTTCAACTCCGCTTGCTTCACTAACTTACATCTGGGTGGAGAGCTCTAAATGTTAAAGGTGCCCAGATCCTCTAACGTTCAGCCGATAATATTTGCTACAACATACTCTGCTAATTATCAGAGATAAGATCACAGGAAGACAAGGATAGGGAATGAAAATGTGGGGAAAGTAGAAAAATTTAAACATTAGGAACAAGAATCACTGAAGATAATTAAACTGAAGAAATCATGCCAAGAATGTACACTGCTAAAATATGCCAGTCAAGCCTGGATAAAATAACGATAACAAGGACAATCTCAAGAAACCTTGAAATCCAGCTTTACTGTACAATTGTTCAACCTGTCCTTTATATGGATGTGAATCCTGGACTCTGACAAGGGCAAATAGAAAAAGGCTGCAAGTGTTTGAAAACAAAATGCTAAGGAAAATAGTTGGTGCAGTACAAGAAAGCAGAGTATGGAAGAGAAGACAAAAATCAAGAGTTTTGTGGACTTTTACAAAAGACCTGATATCTTGAGCAAAAGCTTTGCTGACAGAAATATGCTGGGGGGGAGTCACACCTGCAGCTGACACATCCTTCCTGCTATTAGCTCATGTTGTTAAGGAGGTACTACCATGCCAGCTGAAGCCTGTTCTCTTACACTGTCTGCACTAAGGGGCTTTGCCCATATTGCTGACAGCCCAGCTGTCAGCTGCAGAGGCTCCATAGTGTCTTGACAAGCCCCTATGAAATGCTATGGTTTTCATGACTGGGAAAGTCTTTGCTGTTAATATATTGGATTGGGACTGGGCAGAGAAAAGCTGATTGGTGAAATCCCTCAGGAGCCCTCAAAAACTCCAGCCTTAATTGATGTGCTGAAACAGTGAAGAATTTCATCATGGACCCAAGGCAGGAAGAGAGGATCTAGCCTTGAACATCATGGTTAAAGCCCCAGATAACACTTCAGGGAAAACCGTGATGACAAGCCAGTAAAGGCTGCAGCTACAGCACAGCAGGTAATAGGACAGGGTCAGAAACAAATGGTACAGATCGGGAACCTGCAGAAACTAACAGGTTTTCCCGATTAAAAAAAGAGGAACAAATGGGCTGCAACTCATAAAACCACCACAATTTATCAGCAGGCTTGTGATGAATTAGTTCCACCTGCGAACACCCTGGAGCAAGCTACACAACTCAAGTCAGGAGTGTTTGATTCCCTTCCGGGGTCTGCTGTGGCTTGGCTGGGTGAGCAGGCAGGTTGTTTAACCTGTTCCTCCATTCCCTCCCCTGTCAAAATGGGGATAATTGAGTAAACTTACCTTTGTAATAAACTGGTCTAGGACTGGTGGTGAAAAATATGGGCAGCATTATTAATCCAACGAGCAGGTTTAGTGCCACAACTACAAAACAATACAGATGAATCTGGGAATATGTCGTCTGTGAATGTTGGCCACTGGCGAGGCATGTTCCTTCACTGGCAAGCCCATGTGAGACGTTAACCATATGCACATAAATATATAATCCCACCACCTCCCTCAGCCCAGGTTTCTCCCTGTGCCTTTAAGGCAGTGCTGAGCTCCGTACCTCCAGATCAATCATTTCTCGAGGCAAGGGGGTCTCTGGATACTTTTCTGATTTGATAATCACAGTCTCGTTTTCCATCTCATTTTCCAGAAAGCCTGCAAGGAAACCACACAGAGGCCTGGCTAAGCTCACCTGAGTGTTGTCAGCATTGGCTGTTTCTAGCTTCTGGATATAGCTTGAGTGGCCTGCATATGACAACAGAGCATTGTGGCCACAGTATCCAAATGCCATTTTATATACAGTCTAGGAGAGTTTGTCAAATCTCTGTGAAAATCCTGGTTATATGAAAATCTCGCTCCAAACTGCTGTCCTCAGCAGCAAGCAAGCTACTCCTTCCAAAGAAAAGACATAATTACATATGCCTTGCCTCAATTACTGAGATAAGTTCATCACAGTCACGAAAGCACAAAATAACTCCCTGGTCAACACACCTGCTCCCTCACAAGAAAGGGCTGTTCCCTGCAAAACCTCAACATAGCAGTTTATCCAGGAAGTCCCAACCTCCACTGGGAGGCCACAGTGCACTGTACTAGACCCTCCCCTTTCTCCTAAATTTTCCGGTCCGTCATTTCATTCTCTAGGCTTATTTAGACACCTGCAAAAGCAGCCCTCTGCCATGCCACTTGGATGTTTACACTCTATTTAGGACTATTGAGTCACACAGATGCACTCTTCCACAAATTAGTGTTGGAAAGGACCTCAGGAGGTCATCTAGCAGGGGGTTGGACTAATGAGCTCCTGAGGTCCCTTCCAACCCTAATTTTCTATGAGTCAATGTGGGGCATCAGCCCTATCAGGGGCTGAACACTGATGGCAATTAATGGGTTTAAAGTTAAGCATGTGCTTCAGGGTTTTGCTGGAACTGTGGTCAGCAGTTGGAGGGGCAGAGTCCTGTTTCACCCAGCTTTATGACATTTAATTCTTTGATGTGAGCTTGCTGAAATAAAGCTGCCCTCAGGAAGCAAGGCAGCTTTCACCTTCCAACGTGATTGGGCTAGCAACTTGAACCAATACAGGTGCACTTACATGTGCATATTAATGTGATGCAATAAACTCCAGTGGTTATTACACCAGAGTTTATGGCTCCCTGGTGAGCATTTACACAGCAGGCAGCCCACACTGAAGCACCTTCATACCCCAGCCAGCTGGGGCAGCTTCTACATGTGTGCTGCTGCTGAGTTTTTACACCTCAGCAAAATAGCACTTCTATTTACAAGTACTGTCCTGCTGTGGAGTAAATTAGTTTACTCCAGCCTAATAGGGGTGATGTGTAGATTTGCAACATTTACTAACTAGTCTACTGCTCAGTAAAAGTCTCATGTAGATGCACCCTAAAGGGAATCTCCTATAGGCAGTGTCTGGTTCTTTAGGCCTCCTTCTGTGGGTATCAGTTGGCTGACTGGGACTCAAGAGACATATATCCTATTCCCAGCCATGGTATTAATGCAGAGCACGGACAGACAAATGTATCCTGGTATAACTGACACCAGATTTTTATATCACTGTCAATTACACTGGAATCAGGAATGGATAGACATACAGCTATCCCAGGCTAGCTCACAGATAGGGCACAATTACAGAGCCTTATACGCTTAGCAAACATCTATCCTAGAATAAATGTGGATAGACAACATAAACACTGGTGCAACTTACACTGATGGAGTTTTACCATGATTCTTCAGCAGTAATTCTTTGCTGGTTTGGACAGTTACCTCAGTTCAGGGGCTTGTTATCTGTCAACTACTCTTACACAATGGTGTCAAGCCAATTTTGTTAGTATAAACATTTTGTCTGTACATGCCCTCATCATGGGACAGTGGCCAGGACTTTTACCCTGTCTGTGCCTCAATGGAACCAGCTATAAAATGAGGAGAACAAGGCTTACCTACTTCTGGAATGGGGTTTGAGATCAATGGATGAATCACACTACTGTATTACCTTTTTCCCCACTTAAAAGTGGAAATTGTAAGGATTTCTGTAGGCAGATTTACTTCTAAAACAGAACCATCCGTTAGCAAGCCCAACCAAAAATGGTGAGCTTCTATAAGTTATAAAAAATAATTATTTTTAAAAATGTTAAACATTGAAAAGTCTTTTAAAACAAATTACTGTTTGTTCACTGATTGCCTGTTTTAAAGGATGGTGTATTTTGCCACAGGAAGTATATTCCAGTGGTCAGAATGCAGGACTCAGACTTGGGAGTCCTGAGTTCAATTTGTAGCTCAGCTACTGATGTGTCCTGTTATTTTATGTTAGTTAGGACCCTGCCAGATGTTCAAATTAAAGCTGGATAGAAACCAGCTATAAAGTTGTTACACATTTTCAAGTGCTAACTTTGTAGCTGGTTGGTTCTTTTTATAGCTGGATGGACATTTTTATGGCACGATCTTTATTATGGATTTGTGCATGTGGACTATGGATTATGGCTTTGTGCATGTGGGCAGTCTAAACTTAGTGCACAATTAACCAGTTAATTGCATAATATATGGCAGGGGGCCATACTTAACCTCTCATTACCCAAATTTGCCCACTTGCAAAATAACAGTGATACCCACCAAACCCACAGTGTGTAGTGAGACTTACTGGTTGCATTTTAAGTGTTTCAGACCCTTCTGATAAAAGGGGAAACAGTGATGAAAATAGCACCATCTTCACAACAAATTCCATTTAATTTGTCTGGTAGCTGGAGAACTTTTTATTTTAATACTAGGATCATTGTGGTTCTAAAGACAAAGCCTTTTACCATTTATCTACTTACGTAGGATCCTCTCCAGGGATTCACATCTTCTCACTTCATTCACAAACTTTCTCTGGAAACTGTTCACGTTCATGTTCAGCTAAAAATGTAAGGAAAACCAAACCCAGTGATGGCTTGTGGTTATATTTAATTCAAATATATATTAGAATTTGTAAAAGATGATGCCTTATGCATTGGTGGACCAACAGACAGTCTTCTAGCCACAGAAGATATGTTACTAGCAGCAGTAGTCAAACTTCCTCAGGATATCAGTGTGCCTCAACCTTGACTGGTATCTTAAGTCCATTCAACTGTGACTTTATGTAGACTATCAAGAAAAGTCTTGACTGAGGTGGAATCATTTGGTTTTACAGAGTTTTAAGGCCAGAAAAGATTACTGGGGACCCTGGGTCTGGCTTCCTGCATGACAAGCTGGACATTTTTGCACAGTGATTCATCTTACCTATTCTCCTGACAAAGCAGTGCCTTTCTCTGTGGTACAGTTCTAATGCAAGTACCAAGGGTGGTACTACTCCTGGGTATGGCACCTTGCCACTTGTGACCAAGGAACCTGACTCAAAATCCTCCAGCTCACATCATCTATGCCACTCTGCAAGCATCAGTCAATCAGCAAAAGATTTGCTGTCCCATGAACAACACTCAGAGCCGTTCTTCCCCCTTTGTTCATTTTAACAATCAAATTTGTGCCTACACATGTCACATTTATTTATTTATTAGGTCTAAACATCTTTTTCATGAGCCTCAGATACAGAAGGCAACCTATTAAAGCACTCATCTGTGGTGGTACAAATCCACCAGAGGTAGCTGAAATGACAACAGAGGACAGGATTGCACTACCGTTTCCTATCTCTAGTGCAGCTTCCACTGCTAACACCACCCCAAAGGAATAGACATTTGTGTCTACCCTACAGGCTCCACCATTGCTGGCATCAGTGCTGACCAGTGCTTAGGCATTTTCCCAGTGTAGATGTCTTCAGAGTGGCCCTCTCTCTCTCTCGCCCTCTCTCTCTCTCCATTAATCCACCCAGAATATTTCAGCCGCTCTTGCTTTTCACCTCAGAAAGTCAGGCACAAATCTCAGTTTCCAGCCTTGTAGCAGAAAGCCCCTTTTCCTCTTGCCTACAGTTGCTCTCCCCTCCTTGGATATGTTTTCCCTCTTCTACCTTTTCTTCCTTCCTCTTTCTTTCACTTTAAGATAAGGAATTGTGTTTTGAAATTTGTGTGTGCGCATTTTGTATCTCCCTTGTATTTTGGTATTTTTATCTATTTGTGTGCCACGGCATTACTTTTGTAGCTTATATTTTATACTCCTCACCTTTCAACTTTCAACTAAATGTGTTTAGTTTCATAAGTAAGTTATACATTGTAACAATGTTAACAAGGGCAGGAATCAAACTGCCCTTCCCTGTATCAGGCTGGCCCCTGAAAGAGGGAGTGAATCAGTGATTGAATGTGTAACATGGTAGCAGACAGCAATTAACACCTAAGGAAACTGCAGCTCAACCAACAGAAGAAATCAATAGAAGACAATGTAACAACCGGGACATCTCTAAACGTCACTGATCAAGGGCTAGAAGCCCTGGCCTGAGTTAATCAACGCCGGGGACCAACTTTTGGGCTGAATATCTCCAAATCGACCGCTCCCAGAGCCCTATTCAAAATTCATCAACGGACTCCCAACCCT
>NW_005841931.1:2435419-2440877 GCF_000455745.1 Alligator sinensis | reverse complement strand
ACAGATAAAAAGCAGTGAAAAGTGACCCTCAGTGGCGCCCTCTTGATCTCCAACTTGACCAGCACCCGACCTGTCCAGCCAGAAGGACCAGCCGGCGACTCCCTTCTGGAAGATAACACCACACTGAAAGAAGCCTCAACGACAGACTCCAGCACCTGTGGGATAGGCATACCTGACTCTTGTAGCTTGCTACTGTGTGTGTGTGTGTGTGTGTGTGTGTGTGTGTGTGTGTGTGTGTGTGTGTGTGTGTGTATGGAAGGACCAGCCCCAAGGTTTATGATTTAACTCATTACAGTGTTTCAATCTGCCTAATAAACCAGAATTTTAAGGATCCCGAGTTGGACATTTGTAGCCAACAGCCTCATAGAAATATTTTATAGTTTTATCATTGGACATTTTAACACCTGATGAAGTTTTTGCCCTTGTGTAGCACTCTTGTAGATACCCACTTTAGAAAATCACCAAAAGGTGACAGGGACATTCAAGGGGAGGAAGTTGGGAAGAGATTGATTTTAAGGACAGTATTATTTTTATCCCCCATTTACAGAAAGGGAAATGAGGGGCACTGGGAGTAAGTGATTTGTTCAGGGAGACGCGTGTGGCAAAGCTGGGGAATGAACCTTATTTTTAAGGACAACCACATTTATAATGGCTTTTTAATAATGGAAGGAAAGCAGTGTTGCCTACTGGATAGAAATTTAGGGTCTGTTCCTAACTCTACTAGTCTGCTGGATGCCCTTGGGTGTGTCCCTTCACTTCTCTATGCCTCAATTTTGCCTTGTTGACACAATGGCGCTAACAATACTGACCACCTGTGTCAAGTGCTTCGAGATCTACTAGTGAGAAAGCACTGCATAAGACCAGGTATGTGATTGTCAAGAACCTTCCTCCCACCATTCCTCCCCAAGGACCTTAGACCTACTTACATCTCTGAACTGAACCAGCCCCAGCTCTCCAAGTTCTGCCACACAGCAATACGCAGCCTCCACCTGGAGAAATAGCTGAGTCAAGCACATCTCCTCACTCCGAAAGGCCATCTTGCTCGTGCTGGTTCTGCAAAGATATTGTTATGGGGAGGGGGTTAGAGACTGCTTCATGCCACACCTCAAAACACCAAATGCTGCAGAAACATGGTCTTCCTAAGCCGGAAGGATGAGAGCTAATCGGTGGGCATCCAGCATACCACTCGCCTCTGGGCATTAAAAGTCTCTAGCAAAGCTTGGGGGCATTTTGGTACAACATAAGGAAAGGCAATAGTTGAACTGGAAATAGCTGCAATCACGACTCAGCTATGGGGTGGCGATGGCCAAACCCCATCCAGCCTTCCACAGGGCTGCTCTAACTTCATGGTGGCTGTGTGTGGACCATGCTGCAACCAGACTGGTGAGAAAATAGAGCAGTGCTGCTGTACACCACCCTCTAGCATACCCAGACACTTGTTCCTAGGGGCAGGGAGTGCAGGGCTATGTCAGCGAGAGACACTCCACTTTATCCTAGAGGATCCCTGGCTTGCGGGGGTAATTCAGTGGATTCCCATGCCTCCTCTCCTGTGGTATAAGGGTGGTATAAGGGGATTTACTGCAGCCAATGGTCAGGGCCCCTGGATACAATCAAAGGGCTTTTTACCTGAGTTAGTCATCAAGAGCAAGACTTTGGGAAAACCAGATGGACCTAAGGATGGACTTTGTTTCTCACCATTTATACCCTTCCAGAGAGAAAATCCAGGGTGTAAGGAATTCCAGAGTGGGTGAGCCTGGGAAGGAAGCCCCTCCACCCATCCTCTATTTCCTTATAGTTTTCTCTTTCCAGTCATTCTCCTCCTGGTTGCTACAGTCAGGAAGACCCCTGAGAGCAAAGAACAACCCCAGTGTTTGATGTGTACAGCATCACCCGCAGAGGTGGAAGAAACACTATGGCACTGCAATTTGAACAGGATTCTTCACACACCGCCACAACCAGGTAGACCATCAGAAGTGGGGTGAGGAATGAGCATGAGCGCACACTTGTCATTAGGACACTGCATCCTCTCTTCTCTCTGTGCCTGGCGTGGAGTTACATCCCCAACATGTGGGTGAGTAATGTATTTTGGATGCCGAGTCTCTGAAAGACTGAATTTGTCAGGGGCATGCACAGAACAGCGATGAACTGACAGACCTGATCACTTCTTCCATTAGGCTTGAAACTAGACAAGTAAAGGAGACAGGTCTGTTTGTTGTCAGTTTCGCTCACGCTTTAATTCAGCTGGATTTGGATGGAGAGCGCAGCACGGGGAATTGTTTCCACCACAAAAGGAAAAACCGTTTTCATTCCAATTAGAATAAACTACTTCTTCCACTATTTATATTAAATATTTGGCTTTATAGAACATACTTTCTTTCATAAAGGGCTATTGGCAAAATTAGGCACATGCAATAACACACACCAAAATGCACATGCCCTTCTACACTTGCTTTGTGCATGTTGTTACCATTATTTACACTGGGATACTGCATGTGTTAATTGCCACTAACTAATCAGTCATGCACGTTATTATCTAATTTGCATGTATATGCACAGAAATTGCTTGCCCAGATAAAATACACAAGCGGACACATTATCTGCTTTCATTTAATTTTGAAAATTCATTCCCAAGCGTACATTTTTAAACCAAAACTAACTGTACCTAATGACAGAGGTGGGGAAGGAAATTGTCCCTAATCTGCTAGGTTTTTTTCAACCTGGCTTCACAATGCTTAGTCTCACTAGCTTGGCATGTGTTCAGATCGCCTCATTCTTTAAAGTGCTAAGGCCATTTTTAGAAAGGAAAACCAGAAACTAGTAGATTTTTACAAAACATGCTAATGGTCTATGGTACACATAGCCATTGCAGTCAATGTTTTGTATTTAGGCAATTCATGTCCTTTTTCCTCTGAGCTTGAATAGCTCACTGTGCTTGTCTGCTCAGTAGTTTAAAGGTAGAGAAAATGAGACATATGATAACGAGTAGCTGCTAAAGTAAAATATATCAGCTATCAGTATTATGTACTTGAGACTTTGCCAATTTTCCAACAAAACCTTTTTTCATCAGGCAATGCCAATACCTAAGACCTGAAAGAGCTCACAGAAAGGGTTGGATTTTTTCAAGTGATCCCATTTGAATTTTTTTTTAAATTTATGATTATCCCATTTCAAGTTTTCAAATCAAATGGTTTTACATTTTAAATAGAAACAACTTTTAGTCCTAAATTTTTAGTCATCTTGGGCAAAAAGTGTTTTTTTTTTTAATTAAAGATCAAAATCCAACAAATTGTAATGAAATTATTTAAACAACATGTTTCTATTCATCTAAACTGATTTTTTTTTCCAGTCAATCATTTGTGAACATAAAAATTGAATGTTTGGACTGATTTGGAATGGGAACATTTTAAAAAATCTTGAAAATTCTCGTGGGATGGAAAAGCCACTACCCTCTCAACTCCCATGAACTTACCAGACATTTCTCACTTAATTTACCTGCTCTTTTATTAATATTGTATATATCCCAAACTGAATTTGTCAGCTGTCTATATCTCTGGCTAATTCAGTATCCTTCTCACCTCATTTTCCATTAAATTATTCAGCTAAACAAGCATTCACAGCTACTCCATTTGTTCTCTTCCAAGAGTACCAGGGGATGATAAGAATCTACCAGAATTGAAATGTAATAAAACTCAGTGCTGCAAGAGTTATTTCTTGATTTTTTTCATTAAGAGAATAGTACCGTATCTCAACTCTCAATCATCAATTAATATTGCACCAGCCACTTCCTTAATAAGGGAATAAAACATGTCCTATTGACTCATTTGATTTCTATTTTCAGCAATGAAAATGTTGAGTTTTGGCTTAGCTAACTCAGTTCCTCATGTAAGATAACACAAATGACTGCTCTTACCTGCTTCACCTGCTTTTTATGTAGTCTGAAGAACTCTGGAACTACTTCTACCTCAACTGCTCAACTGAGAAGCAAACGACAGACTGAACTTAACTGTTCTTTCTTTATAGGTGGCATTAGAAGTTGTTTTTTTTCTTTTCAGTGCTGAACTGGTCTAGACCAGAGAAGAGAGACCCATTTTGTCCTAAAACAATCAGTGAGCAGAATGGATCAGGAGCTGCCTGGCTCTGTCTAAATCTTTCATGTCAGATCTCTGACAAAGGTTGGCTGTGCCGCATCTGCATACAGTGTTGTGATTAATAACAAATCGGCCATGCCTGCTTGCACAGCCAAGGTGCTCTCAAACGAGTACAAACTTCTGCAAGGTGATGTACGCTGAGCTCAATCAGCCAGTAAATACTCATGTGCAAATATTGGTTAAAGAAATAGCAACTACCAGGAAACAAAAACCAGTAAGCTGTTTTATGCACAGCTCTATTCATCAGGTATAAAACAGAGACAATATTGTAAATCAAACAGGACAAGAGAAAGAGCCATGACTTTCTTCCAGGCAAGCTGTTGCTATCATCATACTGTGAAATACAGAATCACACTAAGGGGGTACTACCACAAAAGGAAGGTTGGGTTTCTAATAACAAATGCTGATTTGGGGGTCTTTATTTTTGATTGATTTAATGGAATGGGAGCAATGTGATGAGAAAGGATGATTTATAGTCCTTACCCCACTTCAAATACTAAAGTAAAGGACTAAGAGTAAAATCCTGGCTCAGTTGAAGTCAGTGGCGAGCCTTGCATTGATGTCAATGGATGTCACGTTTCCACATGGAGACTATAAGACCTTCCTTTTCCAACAGAGCAGCTAAATCACAGGCAGAGACCGCGTAAGCTATCCAAGAGGAGTCGGTATCACGTCCAAACTAGGGCCTCTGCCCCAAATTCACTCTTTTAGCATTAGCCAACCTTTTGCTGAAAGCTGATGTAAATATTTTTTCCAAAATGGCATTATTATCTCACTAGGTAAGAGTCTGCTTAACATTATTCAGAGAAACCAGGCTCATTTAATTTAGGTAAGTAGCAACTTAATATCTTTCCCCTTTTCTGGATACCAAGCCCAGTGTAAATAGGGAGGCAGTGGTCATGCAGAGACAATCTATTCTGGTCTTTCTCTTGACTGAGCTCAAAAGCTAAAAGACACAGCTGGACCAGGAGAGTAAACAGACATCTTAGCAGAAACAAAGAGCTTTCTAATATAAAAGGCCTATAGTTTCAAAAACTCCTTGTGCTTTGGAGGGCCTCAGATTTTAGTTTCTGGGCTAGAAAGGGAGGGAAGGGAACAAATTGCTGACCAGTTGAGTACCCCTACACTGACTCAGCCGAAATCATGAGTCAGCTTTACCTTTCCTAACCTTTGAACCTAGAAACTATGCTAATCATGGCAGTGGCCTGCTTCATGCCTGTTTAGCATGTGATTTGCTCTTCTCTTCTATACTGTATCTGTGAGTTTTACTTTTTAATTAGATGACAAGAACTGGGAATGGCCACTGTTGA
>NW_005841931.1:2429867-2435388 GCF_000455745.1 Alligator sinensis | reverse complement strand
AAGAAAACCTCAGCACAAACTGAGACCAATTAACTGGGGCCAGGTACTGACCTACTGAAAGACAAGGTATTGCTTCTCCCTTTTCAAACAGTACTTTGAGAAGATAGTATTGGTCAAAGAGTTCAGTGCCATCCAAAGAGGTTGCTAGACATGAGTATAATCCTAGAGAATGAAAACAATCATTCATTTATTGGCTGAGGTGTATCAATGCCATAAAATATCTCCTAAGTCTGAGGCTTAACCGCAGTTCATCCTTTCTCAAAATAAGGCTGCGGTGTACTATTAGTTTAATGCTACCTGGTTTTTCTTCTAGCTTCTTTGGACAAATGATAAGCCTCTTCTCTGTTTATCCAGGGTGTTTTCAGGACCAGACCTAGAACTACAGTGAAAAGCTATTGTGACGCATAGCTGAAAGAGTGGGGGAAGGGGCATGGCATGTCCAGATGTATGGACCTCCCTAGCTCAGCATGGCTAAGATCCCTGATTTGCTAAAGAAGACTGACTCCAACTAGTTGACCAGTGAATATGGAATGAAGTAAATGCCATTTGTATTACTTCCATGGACTGATGATAGACGTCGAAAGGGCAATCTACTTCATTACATCGGTAGTTTGCATGGAGAACATTATTAAAAAAAGAGTGTTATCCAAGATTAAATTACCACTGTGGGTGACCAGACAATGGAATAAACTCCATTCCAGAAAGCACCTGCCTCCCCCAACACCGCCATCACCTTAAGTAACTAGCCAGGCGGAGTGTTTGGTGATTCTACTTACTCCTGTATCTTGGAGTCAGTGTCTCGTTGTCTGTGTGCAGCAGCTCTGCCAGATGGAACTGGAGAGACTTTCCCTGATTAAGCCAGAAAGACCTGCGTACAACGTATCCTAACAGCACCTAAATAAATAAGCCTTCTTTACACCAAAGCTGCTCATTGCAATAGCAGAACAAAGGCCACAACTCAGGTGGGCTGGAAGTGCTAGAAACAGTTATTGAAGACAAAGTACTTTGTTCAAAAAGGGAATTTGTATTGCTTTAGCTATTTTAGGTTATGGAATGCCATGTACGCTACTCCCTCATCCTATTACTTCACCAGGGTTACAGCAGAGATTAGCTTCAGATGAGACTGCAAAAAAATAATCATACACCAAGGGTCACAACGGCAGTTGGGCTATGAAGAGCAGTAAGAGAGAAACTGAAACCCAGGAGGCAGCTTTTACCACAGACATTTCAATGTCAGGTAGTATGAAGCAAAAATCACTAAAAGAGTACAAAATCCCACTTTTGACATTTTCAGGAAAAAGTGCCTAACAGGGCTGTGGGAGGATGGCACAGAGCCCCAGGAATAATTGAGGAAGCTCCATCAATGGAAAATAAGCTGGGCAGGGCATTTGGAAATACATGTTAGCTGAGCTTGATGTTAGGCCTCCCTGGGATGGTAAGAAAGGATGAATTTCTTAAGGTCTCCCAAGCTAGGGCTTGCTTGATGATCAGAAGACTCCAGCTCAGAACAAAGAAACTAGTGAACAACCTAGAACTGGGAGCTGCCTAAAAGGAATAAGTGGCCAGGAATTGATTAATGGATACACCCTATATTTTCTATGTTGGGTAGCTCATCAAAACGTATCCAACCAGGTATCATCCTGGTTGACTTGGAAGTTGACAAAATAATCTAAGAATGTAGAAAATAGATCCAAATGGTAATACACTAAACAGTAAGAGAAAGAAATAGTAAGGATGTGTGTACATGTGTTAATCTGGCTGGTTCAAGGAATTATATATATATAGCTATATATAGAGATATATAATTCCTTGAACCAGCCAGATATATGTATATATGTTTAAGTATGCTTTCAGGGGACATTTGGATTTGTGTACCCTGATATTTGGCCCCTCTTTCACTTGGCTTAATCAACCATCCTACAGTGAATACAGGCTAACTGGTTTATACTTATAGTTGAACCTGCTGCAATAGGGAGCTGGAAGAAGTGTCCCTGGAAACTGGAATAATATGGAGAAGAAAAATCTAAGGTAGACAACAGACAAGATGGCCTACATTCTTTCCCATTTATAATTTCTCTAATTCAGAAACTAGCCTTTCCCCTCCAGATACTGAAGTTCAAATATTGGAATAGATCAAAACTAAGAAACTAGTTCAGAGAGTCTCCTAATGCAATTCAGCATGATGAGAGGCCTCTGCTAAAGAGAGAGGCAGCACTGAAATATCAAAATGTTACAGGTAAGGTGTGAAATAAATTCCAGTTATGTGCGAGGAGAACTTTTAGCAGGGCTGGCTGATGCTGTATGATAGCTGAGCTCATTAGACAAGTGCTTAATTTTAACCCTGATCCAAAACCTATTGAAGTCAAAGGGAGTCTGTCCATTGATTTCAATGGATTTAGGATCAGGCACATCATGGGCATCACAATTAAACGAATAAAGTAAAGGAATAAATCTTCTTGCACATAAAATACTCTTTAGCTGTGCAAATAGCCTGAAGGCAGATAGTCTCTCTTAGAGTTAGAAATTGTTAAATATAACCAGACGCATACTGTTTGGATAATGGTTAGAATTTTAAAGGTGTTTTATCACAGGGCACATTTTTTTTTCACTAAGCAACCATGGAGTTATTTTTACTTTTTCCTCCCAAACATTTCTATTATACATTGAGCATTTATGTTGCTCATGGTTGCAGAATTAATTACAAGACCAACTTCCAGCAGAAACCAAAGATAAGAAATTTAAAGAGAGAAGGGTGAAGGAAGGCAGAGGACTTTCTTCTCAGTAAACTGTTTCTGTTCTTGAGATAACATGGTGCTCACGTTAAAGCACACATTTCAGAAAATAAAGGAAAGCCCTCAATATGAAAATTACTAATAGCTAAAAGGATTCTGTAGGTCAATTTTAAAAGGCATAAGATGCCTGCCTGGGGAACAAAGAAACTTTTTAAGAACAGCCAGTCCTGCAAGGGTTTATTTATTTAAAGATTCCTGTGTGACAGAGTTTGATCATACATCCAGATCTACTGTTAAGCAACACATCACTATCCACAAGTGCTTCAGTGTCAACAGAAGGAACGTGCAGGGTACACAGATGGATGGCTCCAGCAAGAACAGCCCATAACAGACTGGCTCTGGGCAGTGGCAACTTCATCAGGTGCCAAGAATGAACTGCATCAGGTGCAAAGAGTGAACAAGCAAAAACATAAAACAAAAGGCAAGACCTGGTAGATAACTGTAAACATGCCCATTTCAGCTGTTTGTCTTTATATTCACCTACACATGCTGAGTTTTCTTCCTATGGGGAAACTTTGAATCAATTGATTTCATCATGGAAAGTATGGATCTCCAGTACCAGGTATTTTTAAGGGGATTAGTAGAGAGATACGGAGCCTTTCATTGCCAGTATAGAATTGGTGGTGGTCATTTCAGCACAGATGAAACCACATCTTTCTTGGCATGGGACTTTCACCTTAGCTAAGAGGCAAAAACTGAATGTCTGTGGACAATTAAACTCCCCGCTCACTCCTTCAGGTTCGAAGGTACTTTGGCACTTTGGCCAATTGGCACTTCGTGGACTCTGTAAGAAAAATGCCCAAGAAGGTCTGCACAACTCTAGAACTCTTGGTTCGGAGATGATACCTTTCATTAGACCAACTAAGCAATTGCAAAAAACAAAAAAACAAAAAAATACCTTTGTTTGCAAGCTTTTGGGCACACGTGCCCTTTCTCAGGCTCAGGGAAAATTAAAGATGGTAAAAAGTCCCCATAGGCAGAAAATAAACTTCATTTTGCACAAAGGAAGCTGAAGGCGGATCTCTGTTCCGCTGGGTCCAAAGGTATGGGCCTACAGCCTGAATTACTCTCTGATGCATAGAAAAGGTTGTGCAGAAGAAGGTTAAAAACACAACTGCTAGGTGATATAGGGGAGACTGGCAAGTGTGCGGGGTCATCCAGGTGTTAGATCAAAACGGATGATAGATTTCCCCGCTGAACCTCTATTTCCTTCCAAGTCCCTCTAATCTTGCTAAGAACAAGAGCAGACCAAGGGCTATTGCTGGAGGGACTGATCTGATCCCCATGCACTGGCCTGGTCTCTAACTACAGTAGATTCTGCAAAGAAAATGGAACCTGACCTTCAGGAAACCTCTACCAGCTACACTGTTTGTAAATTAACTAACCCTGAGGGCTGCCAACAGGCCGGTTTTTGTTTTGGGTAAAGGCTTTCTCTTTCATTGTACAATGTATGATAGGAAAGTTCAAGGTGTACTGGCAGCCAGAGTTTGCTCCACCCTTTCCACTGGTCACTGGGCTTGACAATTGTATCCAGGACCTGCAGAATCATCTCCAAAAGGTGCTAGCGACTGCAAAGCAAATTCAGACTCGGATCTAAACTCCCAGCATGAAACACTTCGCTAGAGCATTTTGTACTACCACCACCACCCTCATCTTGCTTTTGACCATTCTCTGGAGTTCTTATTCAGCAGGTAATTTCTTTATTCTTCTAATTAGATTCTCACACTCTGCCCATCAGTGTTGTATCCAAACATCTTGTGCCTCACTATATAGATGATTAATAGACTGAACAAGGTGTTTGTTCTTTACACAAGAAACAAGGTGGGCCACTGTCTCTTATCTAGGATGTTTAAGGAGGTGGCATTAGGTTAGAGTTAGAAAGAAAATGATGATGTAGAGCTACTGATCACATTTTCCTGAAGAGTTGGTTTTGCAGGTATTTACCATACTTTAGCAATCTCACAAAGCAGACTGTTCATTGAGCTTCAGTTTGCTCCATAGAGTATTAAGTACTGGAGGCAGCTAAAGGGCAAGCATCTGCTTTCCATACTCAACTTCCTGGGGTAAGCGACCACTTTAAAATATCTGTACAATTTGATCCATTTTTTTAAAGGGCACCTATTCCTGGCAACAAATTTTGCTCCTCCTCTAAGTGGAGGAGATGCTTTGAACTCATGAGCAAATGTTTTCCTGTCTTAATATCACCCGCATTTTTTACATATTTTTTTAAAGATGGGTCACCAAACCTGTTTTACAGTGTATGGTTTTCTGGTAGCTGGCAAAGTTACGACAGCGGCTTGCATTGCTACAGCGCCTTTCTTCTAAAATTGCTTACTTAATTCTAGAAGCATTAATTTAATGAGGCCTTATGACATTTCTGTCAGGTTTCACAGATGGAAAAACTAAGCACAAATCAGTACTATGACTTCTGCAAGATCATTCACCCTTTTTGGCAAAAATGGGAAGGGGAACTAGAAATACTACTAGTCTCCATCTCTAATTCACACTGTATTTCTTTCTTCTAAAATTGCTTACTTAATTCTAGAAGCATTAATTTAATGAGGCCTTATGACATTTCTGTCAGGTTTCACAGATGGAAAAACTAAGCACAAATCAGTACTATGACTTCTGCAAGATCATTCACCCTTTTTGGCAAAAATGGGAAGGGGAACTAGAAATACTACTAGTCTCCATCTCTAATTCACACTGTATTTGGGGGGGGGGGGGGG
>NW_005841931.1:2404494-2429457 GCF_000455745.1 Alligator sinensis | reverse complement strand
GGGGGGGGGGGGGGGTGAGATGCCTGGAGGAAAGGACAGAATTTCCAGCTCTCTAAAAAGTCAAATGGTTTAAAATAAAAGATGAGACACAAGCTAGTAATTATGAGTGGGAAGTATAACCTGACATGACATTGATTTCCTCTGTTCCTTGTAAGGCCAAGTTTTGCGGATTCTTTATTTCTGAAAAGATAACAGCATACCTAATCAGCACTGGAAAAGGTTATTTTTTGTGATTAAGGCATACGACTGAGATTTAGGAGATGTGGGCTCAGTTCCAAGCTCTGTCAGCCTTTCAGCACAACTTTTAGAAAGTTATTGAGGTTGGGATTTTAAAAGGCCCTCACCAGCTCCTTGAAAATTTTTAAATTTAAGCTTCCTGGGCTTAGGTTCCCATGTATAACAATGTGACTATATTTTTATCCAGCCTTTATCATCTTGTCCATTTTTATACTGCTAACTCTTAAGGACAGGAACTGACTAACCATGTTTGTATAATGCATGATAGGACAAGAAAAAAAGAAACAATTACAAATCACGTTCAGCCTTAAGAAAGAACAAACATTTCTTTCTAAGCCTGTAACTGAAAATGGTTATATGTGACAAAGTGAACTGAGGAGCCCACATCCTAGAAAAGTGGCTTTCAACATTTTTATGGCCGTGTACTGTACCCCTTTACTTGCAAAATAGTTCTGTGTATGCCCCTGCACCTGACATGTCTCTGCATGGTCATTCCTGAGGAAGAGTGTTGACACCGAGATCTATGTGCGGCCATGCCTCATTACTCAAGTGTATTGACCAGTCAGAGGCTCTGTCACAATTATAAAAATGTAGGCACATTCCCCCTGGCAAAGCACCATGTATCCCACTTTAAAAAGTAGAATAAACTTTTGGGGGTTTTTTGGCTTTAACAGAAATAGGCTCTTGCAGTACTAGCAATGCCTAACAAGCACCAACTCTCTTTTTCATTAACTGTAGTTTTAGAGCAAGTAGTCAATGTGTACAGGCAAAGCCAGCACCTATGGTGGCAGCCCCTTCAGCCCCCACGTGTTAACATTTTGCCTCAGCCACCATAAAGACATATTTACTCAGTTTATCCCAGCAGAAGAGGGTCTCCATCAGATTGGCCGTGCAAGCAATCGAATACTCAAGAGCAAGGCCTGTGTCCAGCTTGTGGCCAAGACTAGTTTTTCCTTTTCCAATGCAAGTACCTTTTGTCCTGTGTTCTCTCCTGCCAGAGGCTAAAGGAAGCTCCAATGGCTCCCTGGTGGACTACATAGGAAGCAGGATCCCAGCACAATGTCCTC
The DNA here is from genome assembly GCF_000455745.1 of Alligator sinensis. NCBI lineage: Eukaryota > Metazoa > Chordata > Crocodylia > Alligatoridae > Alligator > Alligator sinensis. Next base: position 2,428,153 of record NW_005841931.1, on the reverse strand, counting down.
GTAAGACTTCTTTGATTCATTCCTACCACTCTGAAGCCAAGCAGTGAGCATATATAAAAGGTCATTGAAAGGATGCCCTAAAGTGGGACTTACTGTTACAATGCAGTTGTGTGAAAGCTTAAGTGATGGGTCAAGTTCTGTGAAAGGTTCCACTACAATCTTGAATTCACCCAAATATTAGGTTGGCTCTCAGATCCAGTGCCTCCAGAGATGTTGAGCCACGTTCACAGGTTTCATGGATCAGGAATGAAAGCATAGCTCAGGCTTCGCATTTCCCTTTTCATATGCACAACTCTCCCTTTTCCCCTCCCTCCCCTCCCCTTTACTCTTTCTTTAGGCTTGCCAGTGGACTGGGCCCCTCCAGAGCAAATGTGTTGAGTGTGGAGACACTTCTGAAAGAGCCCTTCATGCCCCAGATACCAGGCTCCCCGCAAACACGCTAAGTTTAACTAAGCTGAGGTTCTTTCAAATGCTGAAAGCTCTCTTTCTCAGGTGCCAAACATGCCTGCAGACACAGTTCTTTGGGTAAATGTAGTATCTTTTATTAGACCACCCCAAAAATATTTCTGCAGGCCTTTCATTTCAATCAGATTTTCCTCTGCACTGCTGTACTCCTAGTGACTTGAAATTTGCCTGCCTTACTTACCCTGTTTTTTTTCTGGAAGCATCTACTTTTACTCCAATCTGTGGAGCTGCAAGAACAATCAGAGTCAGGGGGTTGGAAGGGACCTTGAGGGTTATCTAATCAAACACCCTGCACAGATATGGGACTCACTGTTCCTAGGCCATCCCAGATAGATGTCTATCCAGACCCTTCCCAAAAACCTTCAGCGAAGACAAGCCAACAATTTCCCTAGGCAGTTTGGTCCATTGTCCTCCTCTTGTTTTTAGAGTTAGGAAGAGTTTCCCACCACTCTCAGGATTCAGCTGGCATACAGCAGGTGGCCAGTGCATAGCTACCTGTGGCATGAGGTGCCAAGGGACATGGGAGTAAAATGAAGAGAAACTAGTCAAAGTCAAAGCTTTCACCATTGCAGTGGTTGTGGGTTCAGTAGAAGAGCCACAACCAGCTTTCAGGAGCAGGTTAACTTTATTAATAAACCAAACTGAGCGCCAATTTGAACATACCAGTGCCTGAAAGCTGTACTCCTGACCAGCTGCCCACAACCATTTCTTTCCAACCAACATGGTTACTTTCAGTAATGGTTACCCTTGAAGGGCCAGTATACTTTCAGCCATGACCCAGCCTTTGGGCCTGGACAAAGTGTACAGAAGTCACTCTCCTCACCCCCTGCTGTCCCTTAGCAAAGAGAAGCCTGCTAAGTATTAAATGTCCTGTATGCCTCATTCTGCTTTCTCTGCTATCAGATATGGACTTCTGCCCACAGGCGGCCAAGTGCTGCCAGCTTGGGGTAGACGAGTACGGCTGGATCGCAGCTGCTGTTGGCTGGAGTCTCTGGTTTCTGACTCTCATCTTGCTCTGCGTGGATAAGCTCATGAAGCTCAGGCCTGATGAACCCAAGTATTTGCAAGCATGAGCCCCAGCAAGCTAGCTGATCTCCTTGCCCAGCAGTGTCAGACTGGGAGGAGCAGTTGGACTGTGAATTTAAGCAATTGTTGAAGGAGGAAAAGGGTGGCCAGGTACCTTATGCTTAATATGAGCTAGCTCCAAGAGGCTTGGCAGCATCTTCCCCAGCAGGTTTTATAAGCAGATCTTCTTGAAGCAACCAAATACTGGAGTGGATTTCAGTCCCTTGGAGTGATTTGTAATACGCCCTGACTTGCAGAATGCTACTTCATCCCTATACCCGCCCTCCCCCCCCAGCTCTGCTGAGCTTCCCAGCTGCAGTTATAAACTAAGATACCCATCACCAACCCACCTACGGCTGAGAAAAGGCAGCTCAGGACATGGCCGCTGCTGTTCATACAGAAAGCAGGCAAGTGAGGCTAATTTATGAAGAATTCACCTTTAGCAGTTCTATAGCTAAGCATGTCATCTGAGCTTCATTATATATAAACCCTGGCTCAGATCCTCAGTTGGTGTTAACTGATGCGGCACCATTGGTTCCCTGGAGTGATTACCCTATGCAATTTGCACTGAGTAAATAAACCTGCATTTGAAAACCTATTTATTTGTATGTGAAAAATTATTTTGCAAACCTTCCTAAGGTAAGTTCACACGCCAAAAATATGCTTCTTTACTGTAATTCTGATTTTAAATCAGTGCATTTTTTGGGTATGATGCTTCTTATAGCAGTTTAAAAGGCATGATATTGATTTAGCTTGAAGCCATAAATTTACCTGTGAAAGCTAAACTATTGTATTACAGACATAAACACATACCCAATCCACATGTCGAACTGCACTAAGCTGATCAATTAAGCCGATTTTAAGCCACATTGTTAATTAACTTAGTACAATTGTGCAAGTATGGGCTAGGCCTTAAACTAGTTCAATCCTTTTTTATATTTATTTAGCTTATGCAGGCAAGGAATTGATTTAGTAAATTGCTTCAAGCCAGAGTTGAAACAGAACAGGGATATATATATTCACCCAGAGCTTGTTTCCAGTACAATGCATTTGTCTACATGGGAAATGCATCAGTTTTGATGAACCCATTTTTAAAATGCTCTGTTTAAGCCAGTATAAATGTCATATAGATACCCCTCAGGTTAAAGATGGTTTATTCAAATTTAGCAGATGTTTGAGATTAAATTTATACTAAATAGAAAAAGGCCACTCTGATCTAGATGAATTTCCAGACAGAGGTTTGCATCCATTTTACCCAGTTGAAATTCACAGTTTTGGTTATAATTGTATAACTTTCCCATGTGGACAAGGCTTATATCAACAGAAGAAATGCTCCCTTTGTTAAACCATACATGGCTTCCTTCATAGACAAGGGCTTACAGATGCTGTTCTGCTTCCACTAAAGCTGATGGATAATTTTCCATTGTCCAATGAAGCTGGATCAAGCCTTAAATCCTCAGTGGGTGCATCTACATGAGACGCTACATCGCTGTAGCAATGAAACCTCTAAAAATAATCATGCACCACTGGGACTGCATAGTACCGGTGTGTACTGCGGAGTCATTTAGTACTTCAGTACCAAGTGGACAGTCAGGGGCACATGTAGATGCGCCCAGTTACTCTTAACATTAATAGAAAGAAGTAAAGTCAGACACAGAGACAACACACTCCAATATTATTAACCAAACACAATTTAATACAAAGAGGAACGCTGAGCTGAAATGTTAGGAAGTGAACCATTAAAAAAGAAAGACTTTTCTTTTGCGGCTTTTTTATTGCGATTTTTTTTTTTTTTTTACATGCACAGTAATACCAGTAGTAAACAATCACAAAACAACGCTCATCAGGAAAAACTCAACATTTCAACATGCAGTAATTAAATCAAAAGCAACATTCACAAGACAAATCTTGGTGTTGGACCCGCCAACTACTCATTTCCACAAAAAATATATAAACTTGTATATTTACAAACTTACAGAAACAAAGGATTTCTTTTTCATTGACTGAAAATGGTGAGTTGACTGTTAATAACTGCAATTACTGATGGACCACAAATCTTATAGCTATATCTATAATATCATTTTTTTATCCTGGTTGATTATTTTAATAATGGAATGTGTGTATTGGTCTGACAGCAATGTGGACTTTATGTTGTGAAACACTCCACATATTACCTTTGTGTTCACCTTCTGCAGAACTCTTCCCACAGGTAATGAATTTTACAAAATATGTTCTCCAGGTCAGAATGGATCAGTGACCTCTGGATCTGGGATTATATGAGATTAATGATGGGATATCTCTATATAGTTTTCTCATTTCCATGGCTAACTGGGAGAAAAATCATAGCTTTTGGTACAGCACAATTTCCCACTACAAATGTATTTTATACACTGTTGGCTTGGGGCAAGAAGCTAATATTAATAAAGCATGGATCTGAATTATGTTTATAAAGCTGATGTCTCCAAGAATTTTTGCTGTAAAATAGACAAATGTCATACTCCATTCATCTGTAAACTTATGATCCAGTGCAAAAGGCTTTGTTTGCAAGGTGTATTGACCCCTTAATATTGGGCATTGCTAAGAAACCTCTATACAGCAAAGCATATGCTTTTTATATGCCTATTTCGGACCTGATCCATAGCCTTTTTCTATTGAAGTCATTTCACAGATTAAAAATGTTTTAGGTCAGATGCCTAATGAAAATGTAGTCCTGCATATAATACTACCCTCAACATGCTCTGGGGTCCTTAAAAGATGTGGTGGTATTCAAATAGCTTCTGGGCTTCTGTCCTATTTGGATATAATAAAATTACAATGCAATTAAAACACTTCTATAAAACAGAGAAAGTCACTGAGGTATATGTTGTATTTTGCACCGATAATATATGTCATTTTTAGCAATTGGGTTTGTAATAACTTAACTGACATGCAAAAAAAGAGGACTAGCTGGCTGGTTTTCCAGTAATGGGACTTCAGGAGGTGGACCACAGTTGCACAAAATGAAAGATTGTATTCAGAAGACAATAAAATTAATATGACAGCGAATAGAAACATTACTGATAAACTCTTGTATGCACAGCAGGGCATATCATAGCTGATGCACAATAGTGTACGGTATCCAAGCAAAACCAAAAAGATATTTTTTGCTGAAGTCACACTTGCTAAAGTAATTTATAAAGTTGAAAATCAGATGGCAATCCAATTTGTGTTGTGGGGCTAGTAAAAAAAAGAAAAAAAGCTTTATAACTAATAAAATCACAATGAAGGGTTTCTAATTTAAAGATGCATACAAAATAGTGTTCAAGTTTTCATTTTTATGATAAAAGGCAACTCTGTCTTATGATAAATGTACTCTTTATGGAAAACTGAGGCTTTTAGTCAGTTGCAACAAGGCCATTAATAATAAATATATCCAGCCAGATCCCCCCAGTGATTCAAATGACCATAATTCCAATGACTTTAATGGAGCTATGATGATTTACATAGATTGAAGATCCAGCCCAGCTTTTAGTTAGTGCTGTTCAGTTTAGTAAGCCCACCAACCTCAATTCCATGGTAAAACCTGAAACCAACAGGTCAGGTTTGATTAATTACTGTGTAAGTTTCATTTTTTAATCTGCATGAAACTTCACTCTAGGCAAGTGCATAGTGGATAGCGCTATAGGATGGTTCAAGATGTTTTAGGTTTTCAAAAGTTTAAGACAAAGCATGCAAAAATCAATACAAACTGATCACATGGTCCATTAAACTGTGAACTGTCCTCATAAAGGTAATGATGGAAACCTTAATGATCCATTCATGTAGTACTTGACTAGTCAAAGCACTGGAGTATTATTGCACTTGTACAAAACAACCCCGCATGGGCAAGAAGAAGGACTGAATGATTGGTCAGTCATTACCATCAGTAACTTTTGGTACTGGCCACCAGGACAAAGAAAGGCAAAAATGGCAGAATTCAGGATGTTAAGGTAAGGACAGTTGAAAAACCCCAGGGTGAATCCTGCCGGTCCAGCCAGCAGATTTACTTGTGTTTGTTTTGACTGGTGTATGAAGTTGCTAAATTCCAGGCATGGAATTATATTGTACCTAAGGAAAGAGGAAGGTAATATCCAGTGAAGTTGCTAGTCTATAAATCGGAATAGATGAAGAAAGCAGCAGGAAACATGCAAGCGATCATCCCTTCTCATACCAAGAAGTACCATTTCCACAAAATTGGAAACACAGGTACTGGCAGCAGCATGATTCCATGGTAACTACATTAATTTGCTCTCGGTTCAAACAAACTGCATCAGAGCAGTGTTTTTCTTCAAGTCTGTAACTCAAGATTGAATTGATTAGCACTTGATGCATGACGCTTCATCTTTCTAGGTACCATTGCTCCAGTAATTACATTACTCGCTTGCTGCTTCTATCACGGGGATATTCCTCGGGGCTTTACTGAATAGGCTACATATTAAGTCACCGCACTTCACAATGATTGCATTTTACAGAATCAGAGGGATGAAAATCAGCAAGCCCCTATATGTACAGAACATAAGCTGTGAAGACAGAGGTTAACTTTGTGGGAAAAGATTATCTGTACTGGGATATTAAGAGTTTCATTAAAAACCACAGAAGTTAAATCTTAAGGTTTCATGAAAGTGCTATCATTAAATAAAATCAAGATATTTAATATCAGCCATTCATGGGAGGCAACAGCCATTAAGCTCTGAACCTTAGGCTTCACACCCCATGTCCTCTGTGATTCAATATGTTTCCAATATGTACCCTGAAGAAATCTCCCAGATATGAACTGAACACTATCTTTCTAAATCTGCAAACAATTTGAAACAAATGCTGTAAGCATAAACCACCTTTTAATGATCATGACAGTACCTCTGAAGCCTAAATATTGGAGATTAAATGGCAGTATTTAATTGCCAATTATTTAAAAAGAAATGGCCAATTTTGTCAGGTAAAATGGCAGACAATGGGGCGATGGGGGCAGCTAAGTGTTACTGGAACAAGAAACAAAGATTTAATTTCAAGAAACGTAAAGCCACCTCAGACACAAAGGAGGAAGGACAGAAGTAAAGAGTCTCAATCCTACAATGCGTAAGAAGTTTGCCTCATTCCCCAAATCTTACACTACTGTCCTCATCTCTGGAAACTGCTAATTTCTTCCTCTGCCAACATCAGCTAGTCAATCATCCGTCTCCTACACAAGCATCTGCCACTCATGGAATATGTAGTGGAAGTGTAAATATAATTAGCAACAAAACCACTGCATTGGTTGTATTAGCAACCAAAATCCTCCATTTAGCAGGTGTCACTCACATGAACTTCACTTCTCCAAATAAAGACACTGCTGAAACCAGGGACATCTTGGACTCTAGCAGACTTTTTATACATTACTGCAACATGACAGCTTCCTAAAACAGAATACAATTATTTAAGCATAGTTTGCCTCAGCATGTTTGGGAGATTATAGTCATGGCTTCTAGCAAATCTATTTCCTTAACTTGTTCCTCACTTCGTTCCCTGCTCCATTTCTCTTACCTTCCTAATATCCATTTAGCACTTCCATATTCATTAGGGAAAGTTTGCACAGCATTTTAAACATGGAAAATGCCCTAGTAACTACTAATTATATATTTATTTATTTATTTATTTATTTATTTTTAAACATATAGATCATCCTACATAAAAGCCTGCCTTGCCAAGCCTGGCTCTTTGTTCTGTTTCTAAGGCCCACAATTACTTTATTTTTAAAACATTTTTCTTATCTCTGCACTGCAGCCTTTCAACTCCCTTCACTTTCAGCATTTCCTGATTACGTGGCATTCTGTACCATGACGCTCCTTACCTGCATCCAGTATTTCCTGTTACAATTCAAAACTACACACTTCCCCCTTTTTACTTCCTAGAGGAAGATATGCTATATTGATTACTCCCTAGCTTTCCTTCCTTCTTAGATGTCTACACTTCCTATTCTAGTTCTGTCCTCTATTCTGGTTTTTTATGATAATCTGCTTGTGCCACTGGCACTTCCTCATTCTTCATCTAAAATAAAATCAAGTGTTACAGTAATGGCCTGTCACAATTACATAAGAATGTAAGACGTGCCAGATTGGGCAAGACCAATGGTCCATCTAACTTAGTATCCTGCCCGGACACGGGCAGAAGTGGATGGTGTACAGGGAAAGCATGGAACTGGATCTCTCTAAAGTGATCCATCTCCTATTCAATACCTTCCCTGGCATCCTATAGATTTAGAGACACCAAAGGAAACATCTCCAACCATTCTGTTCAATAGACATTAATAGATCCATCATCCTTGAATTTATCCAGTCCCTTTTTGAGTTGGTTGTGTTATCTGCCTCCACCATGTCCTAACAGCACAGTGGTTTCAAAACTTTGATCTTATGGACCACTGGTATTGCAGCGAGTGCTGTCCTTTCCTAACTTTTAGCAAGGAAGCTGCAACAAACAGGTTACTTGCTCCTGACAGGGGTCAGATAGTAATGGAAGGGAAGGGAAGTAGGCCCATGCAATGGGGAATGTTAGAGTCAACAAGGTGAATCTGCTCTCTCTCTACCCCTCAAGACATTGTCCATTCGAAGAGCTTGTGAACACATGGGGCACTCAGGAAAGTTAATCAGAATGAATTAAAACTGTAAATACAAAGTGGATTCAAATTAAACATTGCCATGGGTCCTCTTATTCAGAATTAGAGTGGCCTCAGGTCAATTTGGCTTAGCTCAATTCCAAAGTAAAGCAAAAATTAAATCCCTTTTTAAAAGTTAATTTAGATCCATGTATTCAAGTGCCCACATGTGGACAAGCCCTAAGTGAAGAACCTCAGACTTAAAGGGTGTTACTGAAGTAACATCCTATAACCCAGTAGCTCCTAAGATACATTAGGAAAGCATTCTGTACATCAGCAAATAGACAACCTTAGCTTAAACCAATGTGAGAGCCACTACATTTCCTTTTCCTTTGTTAATGTTTATAAACTCCCATGACAAACCATTTTAACAAATGTATCACAATCTTTTCATGAAATCAGGAAAGTGTTGGGGGATCAAATGGTAGGAATTTAATTTAAATGTTTTAGTATGACATGACTCAGTTGTCTCTCCCATCAGAAATATTCCTTTCTTCTGAGTCCTTCCTTGATGATGTGACAGAATAAGCTGAACACTGCTGCAGTTTCCCCTGTACTCTCTGCTGGTTAATGAGTAATTACAGTTGAATAATTTGCCTATTGCGAGTGAGCCACAAGGCCTGATCCTCCATCGCCTATGGTTTGTGTAATCATTTATACCAGTAAAAATGCCAATGGCTTTGAGAGGCAGACTTAAGCCAACACAGAGTGTTTCTGAAATGTCACCTTAGAATGCTTCACCTCCAGTCTAAACTGAAGCATTGTGGAGGAAGGGCTCTCTTCTGGAGAAGACAAACCCAAACAATAGTCTCATTACAGTGACACCACCTGCCCCGCCCGGGACCAGGAAAAAAATTAAGAAGGGTGTTCTCTATACTAGAGTCAGTACAAGTCGCTACATCATAATATTGAAACAAACCAGTCCCAGCTGTTCTGATCATTAAAACTCTTACAGACTGTGTTGTAATCAAGTTGTACTGTATCCTTAAGCACTCATAAAAGATGTGGTAGGATTTTTAGTGGCCACAAGTGCAAAAATGTTAGGCTCAATGCCTTGGCTCAGTTTCAGATCAGTTAAGTAGATTCTGCCTTTACTAAAAAACCCATATTCTCCTATAGTTTCCACCGAAAAGGGAATTGTTCAGTTTCTATTGTGAATAATGGCAGCATGCTGCTTAAAGGCTCCCAACTTACATTTCAGAGATGAAAACATTACTGCAAGGAACAAACTCATTCCCTATCTCTAAACTGATTTAAAACCGTCTAACATCTCAGAAACTTTGTCAAAATACACACCATGTGTACACATCTGGATTTACAATACCAATGATCTGGCATTTTACCCAGAGTCACATGGGTTTAAGACCTCCAGTAACAAATTCACGCATTCGTTTGCAACACTACTTCTGTGTGCCTGAGTCACCCACAGTAGATAATTTTTCAACCAATGCAACATTTGATAACAATGCTAAGCTTCATTAAGGGTGTCTTAATTTACAACTGTCTGTTGTGCTCCAGCTTCAAATGCTAAGTAATTTCCAAATTTCACTCTAGTGTGGTTTTCAGATGCAGAAGGTCAATGTATTGCCGAATATAATGACATTTTGTTTTGCATATCAGTTTACAAGTTTGCACTGTAGGGCAAGTAGTGCAGTTCTAACTATTGCTTTCAAAAGATATACATCAAAAAACACGTCAGATAAATATAGCATGGTAGAGAAGCCAATTCTGAGATGCCTAAAACCCACAGGAAAATCCTTAGGGAAGTGACTAGGGGATCTTGACATGGCAGTTCCAGAAGTACTGCTGTTATTGGCATCCAACAGGAAATCCTAGACAATACAAATTGCTGTGCCCAATCTCTCCCCCATTCTTAATTCACTAAAGCTTGCTGTACATGTCTATAGCAATAGCAAGGTTAAAATAACGTGAAACCATAACAGCCACATCAAATATCTATAGAGTTATAACATGAGAATAAATGTTTAAACATTTCCCCACGTAACAGGCCAACACTTTACTCCGATCAAAGCAATAAGGAGATGTACTCTAAATTAAATAACCCTCCAGTTATCAGGAAGAAATATTCACAGTGAGATAGGCTTAGCCATTCCAAGAGAAATGTGTGCTATCCATGTGAAAAAGACAGCAAGAATAAGTAGGTCCATTAAAGTCACTTTCCTGTCGATTAGTCTTCAGCAGAGTTCATGGAATTCAGTTTCTGTTCTGGAAAGTGATTCTTTAAAAAGACTTACATATTCTTGCACCTCAGTCAATTCCACATACCTGTAAACTCATACTGGGAGATTAAAGTCAAATGGGATGTTTTCTGGCCTCATGACCGGTAATAAAAAATGCCAGCCAAATTCCCCTCAGGCATGCCTATGCAACTCGGTGGTTTTCAATGGAGTTGCTCAGGTGTGTGACAGGGCACAGAAAATGAACCAACAACTGGAACTTAGTTAATAATACAGCTGATGTATGAGCATCAATAACATTCAGCTCATTCTGCTGGAGCTACATTGGTTTCACAGGATTGAGAATAAAAAGTAGCTAGAAAACATCAGAAAAAGTCTGACTGAACACACAGGAAGAGCAGATGTACTGAACAAGAATTGTTTGTCCCTTTTCTGCCATTAGCTGCACTTTAAAGGATTCCCTGCAATGGTCAGGAGGACCAGACACCAACCAGCCACACCCACTCTTACAGAAATGCTTCAGAACCAGAGAACCATTCTGCAGGAATTTTTCTTTTCCAATCTAGGTGTCTCCTGCTCAGTATCTACGATTGCTGGTGAGATTCATTAAGAGAAGCTTTTAATTTGACTTCTTTCATAGCAGATGAATAAAAATAAAGAGCTAGTTGGTAATCATGAATGTTAGGCAAACTGAACCATTTTCCTGGTTTCTAAAGTAGACGTGCACATCTTGGTACAAGTTTCACAGAGCATTCACGCCACATGCATACAACCTGCCTGTTCAATTATGCACCAGTTGCAGAAATTAAATAGGGCACCCTTCTTGTTAAGGCCATTCTTAAGGAGGGAAGTATTTGGTGCCTTACGCAGAGGGTTTCCAATGATAGATGAGATGGAAGGCAATATAGCAAGGATTATTTTAGAAGGTTTGAGAGCGAGCTGTAGCTGCAAAACTGTTAAGTGCATTTGTGCCTATTGAACTCTTCAGATCTTAAAGTGGGACTACTTTTATTTTAGGAAAAAAAAAACCTGGTCAGATTTACTTAAATCTATTTACTATCACAAGTTATTTACCATACTCAAAGTGGGAAGAAAAAAATGGCGATTCTCCTACTTCTTAAAAAAAAAAGAAGTTATATGCCAACATTGTCTTCCCTGGCAAATCTGAGCAGTAGGATTATGACATAACCACTTCCTCTCTTAACCATTTCAGAGCTTCCCCTCCCCTAACCTATGCTTGTTGGTTATGGCTGTTTCTATTTGATAATGATATTATATCCTAGCAGCCCACATTCATCTGGAGTCAAAGCATAATGCTGCAGTATTGACAGCAATGAAAGGCTGGGGTCACAAGCATAGGTTCCTAACTTCACTGCAAGAAAAGGAAACTTTTTTGAAATGGCTCAAGAATAGTTCTTGAGAATCTCATAAAAATCACCAAATCAATTTCTCATTCTATACAAGCTCAGTTTTCAAGCCTGATTCACCATGGAAGTTCATCTTTCAAGCATCAATGCATCCTATGTTTGCATCAGCCATGATATATGTTGTGCACCAAGTCAGAAGGCAAAACTTGAAAAACATTCAAAATCTAGTAACCTGGGGGCCCTTCTCGTCATTGTGCGTGTGTGCGTGTAAAAAACTTGGGTCAACAAAGGTGTAACATTTCTCCTAATACCTGGAAAAGGAATCAGATCATTCCCAATGTTAGTGTTCAACTGGTTGCTCACTCCCTACTTGCCTATTTCAGGTGGTTTGCCAAGGAGCGACATTAGCACGTATTTTGGAAAGTAGTAATGAGGATCCCTGTAATGGCTCTTTTAGTTCCAGTTTCACCCATTCAGGAGATTAATTATGCCTTGTAACTGAGATCAAATCATCACGTAGCCCCACAGGTACCTTGCTACTGTCCCAAAACTGGTTCAGAATTCAACCAAGCAAGGTTTCTGTTAGAAAGGTTTAACTATATGCCAGTCACCTCCATGGCGTGACCATCTTGCTGGACCATAAGTCGTCAGACCATTCGTTGCTGGCACCAGGTCCGGTGTTTGACAATCCCAGCTCCTTGTGTCACGTCCCAAAGTGAGGCTCCTAATCTTCCTCACAAGTGTTAATTTACACCACCTCCCTGCCACTGTTGTAGCTTTACTTCATGTTGGTTAAAAATAAACATACTCCAACAGAGCAAAATTTACTTTGAATTTTCACTTATATTATGTTGGTTACAACTATGCAATGGCCAAATATTAGTAATCTCATTATTAATGATAAATTAAACTCTGGAAAAATGACAACAGATACCCCTTGACATGTACCATCAATACCATGGCCCCTTTCTCCACTGTCTCAAACAGCAAATGTAAACCTATGTAGAGACTCTAAATATTTTTACCCCAAGCTTTATCTTTTGCAGGGCTCAGTTTCACTAAGTGCAATTCAGAATGAAATGTAAGAGGTGATTTGTGACACAAATATATAACTTAGTGCTGGTGACCCTGTATTAACTAGGCTGGCTTGCTTTTGTCCATGTAGCAAACCACGACTAGTTGATTTTATCCTTGGTCCTGTGAAAGCATTTGTTTTTAAAAGACAGACATATATATCTGCTCCAAAATTCAACTGCAAGTAAGAATTCTCATGTAGATTTCAGTATGTTTAACAAAATAAAAACCAAGCCTTTTCATTTGGGATGCTTTACTTTCCCAGCCTGAATGAGTCCATGGATTTATTCTTGGGTTAAACAAGGCCATTGTTTCACTTTGCAAACAGTAAGATGAAGGGACACTTGAAGCATCAGCACCAGAAGTAAAACAAGGAAGAGCGCAGAGGGTAAGCTCCATTTGGAAGCATAGAAGCTCTAACAGTTATTGTTCGGGTTTGCTCAAAAATCCTTTTTTTCCTAAGTTGCCTTATTGGTATTGTTATTAAGGTGATTTCCTACTGTGGGATCACACCTTCATCATCTCCAGTCACATATAACTTGCCATCTTGCCAAGCAAGCAACACATACCGCATTCCTCTGAATTGCTGCAGAGGTTGGAATTCTTGTCATCTCTTATGAAATGTCCACTCCGTCCAATCCTGCTGGTAACATGCAACCATTTACCTTCTTCCTTAAACAAGGAGTCTCATGTTCTGTTAAACCTTGGAGGTTTTATTTATTTAAGTATTAGATTTTGACCTATACCTTTATTGTTAAATCAAACTAAAGTGGACATAATAATGCTAATACATTAAAAGAGCCAGCTGTGAAAAGACCGCTTATGGACTCCCCATCTCTCCCCAAATGCTTTTCTCTCACTCTCCTCCTGCTGCTGCTTTTTTTCTGAGGTGTTCTCTCTGGAGTTGTAGAAGTTCACTCTTATGACAGAAGAACTGTGTTGTTCATTTGGTTAGAGTTTTGCTTCCATAGGAAGCACATGACCGGCAGATTTGCAAGAGAATGACAAATCAGCTGTGGAAGTTCTGCACTGCTGTCTGTTTCTGAGAGAGGCGTAGAAGCTCCTCTCTAATTGCTTTTATGAGAGATGCAGAAGAGTGTCCTGGCTGGAGATCCTCAGTGGAACTGGTGGTGTAGCAGAGCCCCTGCCCTTGAAGGGTGCTGTGTGGAAGCTGCGCAGGTGGGGCTGAGGGCTGTCTGACTGAAGTCCTTGGCATCTGGAATACTTGTGAGGAGGAATATTCCTGATGTCCATGCATATGTGCCTGGAAAAATGCAGAGAAAGTTATTGCACTTCCAGGTCAAAAAACAACAAGCTTGGGAAAAGGAGTAGAAGGGAGAAGACAGAAGCTAGAGAACAGCAGCATGAAGACAGCTCTATTCCCTTCTGCAAGTCCCATCTGCACAAAAAGAGTGATTCCCTTACATAGTCCAACAATTTTTTTTGCCTTGTTCTGTCTCAATGTCAGGGATTCTCGAGCGCTCTTTAAAAAGCTATACAAGTCTCTATAAATCATTAGATTTCCTTTAATGTCCAATAGGGTTAAGATGTTACTAGGAGATCTAGAAGGATGTTTTAGGTAAGTCCCTGGAGTGGGAATGGCTTCATTTCTTAGCTCTGCCATCAGCTTCCTGTGGGACCATGGACAAATCACAATCCCTACGTTCTTTATTTCTGCATATGATCCGTAAAAAGGAGATAATGTCACTTCCTTGTCATGTCTATTCAGCATGCATTCCTTTCAGGTAGAGGTGCACTGATAGAGATTTTGGGGGCCAATACTGATAGCCAATTTTTAAGGAGGCATATCGGCTGACACTGATCCAATTTCTGATAAAGCATCCAGCTGGTAAGTCTGTTGTGGTGGAAGGGGAGGGAGGAGGGAAGGGTGTGTGTGTGTGTGTGTGTGTGTGTGTGGGGGGGACCACCTCAATGCCCCCTGCAGTGAAGGAGGGAGTGGGGCTGGGGCTGCCCAGCTGGGGCGGGGCAGGCATGGGACGGAGCTGTGGCTTGTCCAGGGGGTGCAGGGAGGTGGGGCAGCGTCTGCTGCTCCTCTCACTGCTCATCCAAGAGGGCATGGGGGGTGGGGCATTTGCCCCCAGATCTGCACGGGGCAAGCTGGGTGGGCTGGGGCTCTGTGCCCTCCCAGATGACTGATGGGAACTGTCCTCGTCCCCTCCCCATCCCCCAACACTCCCTGGACAAGCCGCAGCTCCATCCTGTGCCCGCCCTGCCCCAGCTGGGCAGCACCTACCCCAGCCCCACTCCCTCCCTCACCATTGGCAGCGTTGATCTGCCCCCCCACATCCCTTCCACCACACCAGATTTACCAGCTGGATGGTAAGTCTCCACACTGCCAGGCTGTGCTCCTCACTGCCTGTGTGCCGTGCTGTGGCTGTATGTACTCATGGGCAGTTATCGGCCGAATTATCAGCCACTTCAGGCCAATTTCCAATATAGTCAATTTTCTTTATATCAGTGCCAATCCAATATTGGACTGATATATTGGTGCAGCTCTACTTTCAGAGCAGGGACTGTCCCTATATACTTGGATAGTGTTCAGGGCTCCAGAGAAGTGACAGCTGAACTAGGGGAAAGTCATATGACTGTTTCATTTTTCCATTCTCTACAATTGTCCAAGATATACAGTTTAAGGAACACTGCTCAGATTTAAGGCAATTTTCCAAGGTAACAAGGGTTTCACTCTGTTTTTATTCCCTGGGATTACCTACTTGTGAAACAAGAGCATCATCCTTTTGAGAGACTGTCTACACAAGGAAAAAAAATCAATGTATAGTAAGTTAGGGTGTAAATTAACTATATACTAGCTACCCCAAACTAACTCCCTCATATGGACATTCCTAGGATGCAAAGTGTGAGGTAACCTACCCCATTTTGAAAGTGCACAGAGGCATTCTGTATGCAATTTAGAAATTTAGGCACTCTGTATGCAATAAAGAACTTCATGTGAAGTAGGCATGTGGTGAACTGAATTAAGCAGAAGAGCTTAAAGTAGCAGAGGAAAAGAAGGGACATTCAGTGAAGGAAGATGTTTTCCAGGAAGGCTGATAAGAACACCTCCATGGCTGCCTTAATGGCTTTCACAGCGAGTGGGTAAAACTAGCAAAGGAGTTGAGAGGTTTAATGCTAAATGGATTTAAAACCTAGTTTATGAATCGCAATTAAGGAACGGACTTTGGATTTCTGTTAGAGACAGAACTTTGCAATCCCTTCCTATTTTGCACTCTATCTAGGAAGCTCTTTTGCATACCTCAATG
Organism: Alligator sinensis; assembly: GCF_000455745.1. Taxonomy (NCBI): domain Eukaryota; kingdom Metazoa; phylum Chordata; order Crocodylia; family Alligatoridae; genus Alligator; species Alligator sinensis. The sequence goes on along the minus strand of NW_005841931.1, from coordinate 2,412,060 downwards.
GCAATATAGGGTTTTGTCTTGTTTGGGGGTTTTGGGGTTTTTGTTTTTTGGGGTGGGTTTTTTTTTTTTTTTTTTACAGGAAAAGGTGCTTTGATAGGAAGAATGAAGGGATTTATGCTGGGCAAAGTAGGTTTTTCTACGTGGAATCCACCCTCCCGTCAAGAAAGGACCATTTTCAGTTGCTAGAGAGAACTTAATAATTTCTTTGATTTTTCAAATGAAAGTACATTTGGTAGTGATATCCTACGTAATCCATACCTGCCAGTCTTTGATTAACAAATGTGATAGCTAGTCTAAATAATACTGTATTGAAAAGGGGCAAGATTTATGGACCTAAGGGGGAAAACCCCCCATTCCTTTTGGCGTGGAGATCTTAACGGTAAACCAAGTTATACTCGGCGTATATTAACTTATGGAGACAACATATGATTCAGCATCTTATCTAGTAAAACAGGAACTCAGTATCACCAGAACAGTTTCTTAATGGAAGTAGTGGAATATGTTTGATAGCTACAATTTATTTTTTTTTATTTCTTTTATTTTTTGGGAGGGGTAAAAAAAAAGTCTGGATGATTTTTAATAGCTCATCAAAATGCAAGTGGTTGTTTTTATACTTTTAGAGGTAATAGAGTTAAATAGGTTTGAAGGTGTAGAAATATAAAGATACACTAGCTCAAAATACCACCATGCTGATCAATGACAAATGCCTTAATATAGTCTATCAGTAAAAAGCTAGAAACATTTAAGCAAGTGCCAGCAGTTCCACTTTTCTTACCTTTTCCTTTTTGAGCAAAGAAGTTTTACAACTTATATATACTTAGCAGCAGTATATGTTAGTTTTGTTAGTGTTTATTCTACTTGATGCAAAGAGTGTAAACCAAAGGTGCTCAATCTCTGGCCTGTGAGGCCATGTCATCCAGGCTGCGGGTCTCCCCATAGGTCCAAACATTTGGAGACAGGAAGCAGCGGCAGAGTTAATTGCAGCTCTCCTGCTGCCAGATTTCTGGACATACAGGGACCCCTGTGAACTGGAGGATGTGACCTTGAGTACTAGATCAGGCCAGCACATGGCTGGATCTGGCATGCAGAACTGGGTTGGTATGCAGCTAGCTCTGGTACACAGGATCATACCAACCCTGTGAACTGGCCCCACACCACTCATCTGGCCTGCAGGGCCAGAAGGCTGAGCACCACAGGTGGCTATTCTGTGACTGAGCATAGGATTTGATAGTCTCCTATAGGGAATAATATTGTAAATTGTCCTTACTATAGGTCCAATCCGAAACCTACTGTAGTCAATGGAAAGTCATTCATTGGCTTGGAAAAGGACTGGATCAAGCCTTAGATAAGGACGGTTATACTTATTTTGAAGTCACCTGCTTACCAATTTCAGGTCTGGAGCACAGTTGAGAACTCCTATCTTGGAGTATTCCATAGTTCAATCAGAGGGGGGAGATTGTAGGAACAAGAAAGAACAAACTAAAGAAAGAAAATCCAGAAAAACTCAGATCTCACCCAAGTGTATCAGGGAAGAAAAATTGGTCATTCAAATGTTCTTAAGTGGAGAGGAAAACATCAGAAATGTGTGTGTATGGGGAGGGTGGCAGAGAAGGAGAGCGGAAACAGGAGGGGTGTAGGTGTAAGGGTTGTAAACATGAAATTAAATGTCATCACAAAGGAAACTTTTAAAGATCTCTGGATACCATTATTTCAGTAAGGAAAAGTAAGAGTTCAGCATTTTGAACCAGTGAGAGAAATCAGACTGAGGATACATTATAAAAAGAAATTCCCCACTACCACAGAAAATTCTCATAGTAGGGATCCAGTCTTTCAGAGATATGTCTTTCCCCTGGGATAGTTCTCTGGTAAGGAGAGAAAGGATGAACTTTTCCACGAGAGACATGCGGTAGGCACTTAGGTGGGTTCTAACAAATCATTTTGCTTGGTCTTAATCAGTGTTGTAATGGCCTGCATTTTTTTAAATCTGAAAAACATGTCATAAAATACTAGTATAACAAGCTGTTGCAATGAGGAAGCAGAATGACTACCAAAGTGGAGAACATGATTTAACTGCTAAACCAGCCAAATAAAGGGAAATGATATTTGGCAAACCCAAACTGAGTTGACGTGTGCTTGCTTGAAATGGTACTAGATACAAAATAAGAGCAAACAGATCCTATGGAATTGGCCCAAAAGCTTTGTCATGCTGGATATGCACCCAGGATGCTAATGACAAAATGAAGAGTTGGCATACCAAGTAAAATCATTGAATGAAATATGTGGTGTTAGAGAGATCCCACTGGAAGAGGATGATACATAGTTAGTGATGTCTGAAACAAACAACTGTTTGTCCAGCATCTAGCAAAATGAGGTCCTGATCCTGTCTTGGAGCAGTATTGAAAATGTAGGCAATAAAACAACAACAACAATAAATGTAATGTACCACATGCAGCTGAAGAAAAAGCCAGGTTGATCAATAATCACTGGAGCTACCTGGGGAAAAGGTTGAAGGATAAATGAGAGCTTGTAGAGATGCCACAGAGGAGGCATGCAACAGAAGCTAGGGTTTCTCAGCTGACTAGATGAATATAAGCATGAAGATTTACATCCCTGCCAGATTGCAACAAGGTACTCAAACATCACAGTGCTAAGCACAGTACAACTCTCCAAGCTAGACTAGGCAGACAGACCCAATGGTCTCACTAGTTGCATTTTGGCATAGTACGAGTGAAGTCATTTATACCATGTCTAACTTGGGGAAAGGATGATCACCTATAGGTATAGAGCACCTTTAGTTGGAGCTGTGAGTGCTCAGTCTCTCAAAAATCAGGCCTAATCTGCTTAAATTTATCATTGTCAAATCTCTCAACGTTTTCCTTAAAACAACAAGGGCTATGGATTGGGTGCAGGATAAGAACTGCTGAAAATATGCAGCGGAAGGCAACTCACTTCATCCTCATTGGAGGAAGAACCTAAAGAACAATAGGTGAATGGATATTACAGCTTGATTGTGGAGCCAGCAGCATGGGCATAATGGCACGAACCCAGTAAGGTACAAGGCAGCTAGCACAGGCTGGTAGGAGTATAGGAAAGGCTTACAAACCAAAAGTAGGAGATTGGTGGCAGGTAGTCACAGGGAAATACAAAATATTAGCTAACATTACAACATTTATAATGTAAATCAAGCCTGATATCTAGAAGCAGCACTTGCAAGAATATTGTATCAGAGTGTCTCCTCAGATAGTACAGATAAGGGCACAGAGTGATCGTTGACAGGCAAAACAACTTTTTGGAAATCACTTTACTGCTATGCATGATACCTTTACCTCTGCACTCAGTAGCCCAAATGCCCACTGGTGTAAACTGGCCCAGAAGTCAATGGACCTGTGACAATTTATACCAGCAGAGAATCTAGGACATGTAACTCAGTGTTTTCTATCCACAGTTATTTCAGGCTGAAGACAGATATTTCAAAGAAGAAAGCAAAAAATAGAGTCCACCTCTGTTGGAGCTCAGAGGTAGAAGGGGCGACCCGCAATCAGAAAACTGTGGATAAAGACCTGAGTGAGAAAGAAGTTAGGGATAAGCAAGCAAAAGAGTTTAGAAAAGCAAAGGTGAGAGAACAACAAGCACAAGTGGTGAGAAGAGCCAGTGGAGGTGAGCAGAGTGAGCAAAGGGTATCAGAGAAGCAAAGAAAGGAATCCGGGGAAGAAACTCCTAATAGTGACTAAGGCAATAATTTAGCTGAACATGATATTTCAAAAGCTATTTAAATGTGAAACAGTACTCACTGCATCTCGCCTAGCAAATTCATCTTCTCCACGGTACTGGGGCCACCCTGCTCCCCCAGGCTGGCCATGCCCTGCTCTGCCTGAGGGCACCTCCACTGGTTGAGCTCCGATTCTGCTAGCAATTCCCACCTGAGTGAGGTGCTGTATCTGAGAACCTTAAAAGCAAATATTGGGTTTTTTCACCTTTATACACAGTTAAGTTTGCAGGGCAGACAAATTGACAATACACAATTTTTTGGGAGTAGTGGAGGCAGGAGGGAAGAGGAGCTCAGCATCTGTTGAACTCACTTATCAGGGTCATCAGGTAGGAAGGAGACTAGGAATGTACTGTAGGAAAGTTATTTGCTGCTGGCATAGCTCATTCAGTTTGGTGCTTTTTCCTGCCCCTCTTTTCACCGGTGGAAAATGCCTCATGTCCCTGGTATCCCAATGTATTAAGTGCACTGCATCCCACATGCGAGAGTCGTTAAAACAAAATCTTAATTTTGCCCTTAATTTTTCATAATAACTATCTGGCAGCAAAGAAAAACATTTGCTATAATGGCACATCTAAGCTGCATCACCTCAGCAGGACCCTAACTGTAGGTTGTTCTGTGTCCCATCCCTCAGAGTAACGGAACGTATGGCTACACATTTATTTTTTTCCAGCATTGCTTTGGGATTAAATATTAAACAGCGCTGCCATTGACCATTGGGAAGGTCACTGCATACGATACTTTCTTTATTAACTTGGTCTGGAAGCTTCCCCTCACCCTCCTCCTCCCCACTACTCTGGTATTCAAGAGAAAGCAATCACAATCATCAAATGAGACATTTGGCAACTTGACAACTCCCTCTTCCCTCCCACCCCTTTGCCCCCCAAATTTCCTCCTTTGAGAGGACAAAGGTTTTCTGTAAATATGTCAGGAGTAAACTAATCTTTAAATGGCCCTAGACACCTTTTGGAAAACTTTGAGAAACATGAGCTGCTTTTACTTTGTAACTGAATCCAAATGTACACGCATGCCTGTGTGCATGTACGCACGTGCAAGACATTGGGTAGCTGCCTAATTTACATGCAAAATTCATGTTACTATTTTTCCTCAAAAGCATATACATAAAAGTTATAGCTACTTGTACTTTCTTAGTCGAAGAATAGGAACTGGTCATTTGAATTCATCATTTAGGACACGATATGAATATGGAAAAACATTAAGATCACACTCACCACCTTCACCTGCACAATTATAGGCAGAGAACAACTGTAGGACAAATTTAGAACTCTCTCGACTATGATATGAAAATATTTAACTTAGAAACCACGAGGGGAGGGGGGCACCATGTTTTAGCATTTTTCTTTTCTGGAGGTAAGTTGATTGTGGGATTTACATGAGAACAGAATTTCAGAGTAAGACTCACTCTCTCTCTCTCTCCCACTCACTTCAACCCTATGTAAAATTAGAATCCTGTGTAAATATTACTGATGGTTGCTGTGGAAGTCGTAGCACAGTCAGAGAAAATGATTTCTTGGTGGCAGCAGAAATACATGAAATCTCCAGCTAATAGAAGATCCTATTTCTATGCTAAAAGTTTCATGTAATAAGAAATGTAGGATCAATTTGCAAAATTGGTTGTGAGCAGAATGTTTCTTCAGGCTCTTCTAGAAGACAGGAGTTCACATTTAATTTTACACAAAAATGATGCACCACTTAGTAATAAAACCAGCATTCACTGAACTCTCCTTTGGATACTGCAGTTATTTCCTACTCTCAGGCTGACTTCACGCAAGAAAAGTGTGTATGCGTTTGTATGCATTACGCATAGGATAAAAAGTACATGTAATCCCACTATAAAACCCCGATAAAGGTAAACCCCCGGTAGTTTTGACTGCAAGGTCCCCTGTTCCTACTCACCCACTAACCAGTGCATACTGTTAGCATTGCCTAACTGCTTCTTAGCATCTTCTTTTAGGATTAGTGTTTTATAGGAGGACAGCTAACACTATTTATTCCATGGTTAAAAAATAAAGACATTTTTTGGACCCAAGTTTTGACTGTTCGGGCTGAGGACAAAATGCTACCTTTTAGTGGGGAACACATAAAAACATATAACATATTTAAAAAAGGTGTAATATTTAATTTCAGTATACGTTCAGTAATCCCAAAGTACCTGTAGTGCTTCCAACTGGCCGTGGTCGTGCCACTGATGGCGTTTCTTCAGAGTACACCCCTCTGGCAGAATACTGAGCATCAGACTGTTGGTGGTCTGGGTGCATTAACTCTGAAGACTGAAGGAAGCCTGGGCCAAAATTTTGTCTGCTGGCAAAACAAGAACATAAGATTATACATGGACTGAACTTTCAAGCATAAAAACCATGTATGCTGTCCCTTGCATGTAACCTTACTATGATCACTCCGATGCATGGTTTTATCTTAACTGTTGCAAAATGAATCACACTTTACTCATATAACAGCCTTTCATAACAAGCCATTCACAAAAACAGACTCACAAGGATTGCATTACAAGAGTTTTGCACGAGTGTTTTTCTCTTATATCAGGGCTGCTTCAAAGCTCTTAAAGAATAAGAAATATAGACCGTAAAACTCACCACCAGCTCAAGCAGGGTCAACTTCATTTAACTGTATTTAGTAGAAATACATTTGCTTATATTAGATATCTATTTGGTCCAAAACTCTATGGCACCTGATTCTCAACCAGGGGGCCATGGCACCATGGGGTACCTTAATATCCTTTCAAGGATGCCACAGAGTGCCACACAACATTAGCACTATTAGGTATGCACACACAATTCACAAGATAAACCCAGAGATTTCAAATAGGATTCTACAGTGTTTAAAACATTCTGACTTGTGGACTTTCTGAATTCTTTTCAGCAGAAGAATTGCTCTATTATTTTTCTGCAGTCAAAATATAAGTGACTAGTAAGAGCTTGTATTTTCTGAGAGGTACTTCAAGTTAAAGTGGTTGAGAACCACTGCTTTATGGGCAAGCATTCCTGGGTTTAGGACTTGTGGTTAAATCAATCAAATCAGAAACAACTACAAAATGTTGCTTGCATTTCACAAAGTACAAGGTCTTTTATGGGCACTCTACTGTCTGGCATGTCTTTGTTTTGTCGTGCTCTGGAAATCTGTGGCTATTTAAAGACACATCATAGCATATGAAATTGTGTCACAGACAGCCAACCTGAGCAGGGTGTGAGGCCTGGGGCAAATCTGTCCATGCAGGGCCCCACCCCCACTCCAATCCCATGTGCCTTGGACCCAAAAAAGCTGCTACTGCCATCTGCAGCAGCGGCATCAGCAGCAGGGCATGGGGAGGTAGTGAATGGCTGGATGCGAAGTTGGCAGTGATGGCACAGTCACCATGGCCACTCTGCCCAGCTCCACAAGGCGCCTGGCAGTCGCCCTGATTCATGCCCCCAGGGACAGCCCTGGTCACAGAACAGCGAAAGATTAAGATTTTATTTAGCATGACCATGGAAAGGCACTCTCTTTACATGGCAATAAGAACTTCATGAGTATCTGTTTACTAAGAACACTTAAAAATATGAAGGTGACTTTAGCATGACTAAATGGCCTACAAAGGATGGAGGATGGGAGTCACCTCCAAGGAGGATTATTCTGCACTGGTCCGGTCCTGTAGGGAGCAGACCAGGAAAGCCAAGGCTGCAACTGAACTCCAACTAGCTCTGAGCATCAAGGACAATAAAAAGTCCTTTTTCAGATATGTGGGGAGCCGGAGGAAAAGCAGGAGCAACATTGGACCCCTGCTG
>NW_005841931.1:2386069-2403110 GCF_000455745.1 Alligator sinensis | reverse complement strand
ACCCTATGATGACAGGCTGAGAGCCCTGGGGCTCTTTAGCCTGGAAAAGCGCAGGCTCAGGGGTGATCTGATGGCCACCTATAAGTTTATCGGGGTGACCACCAGTATCTGGGGGAACGTTTGCTCACCAGAGCGCCCCAAGGGATGACGACTAGGTCGAATGGTAGTAAACTACTACAAGACCGTTTCAGGCTGGACATAAGGAAGAATTTCTTTACTGTCCAAGCCCCCAAGGTCTGGAACTGCCTGCCGCCGGAGGTGGTTCAAGCGCCTACATTGAACACCTTCAAGAGCAAACTGGATGCTTATCTTGCTGGGATCCTATGACCCCAGCTGACTTCCTGCCCTTTGGGCTGGGGGCTGGACTTGATGATCTTCCAAGGTCCCTTCCAGCCCTAATGTCTATGAAATCTATGAAATGACAGAGTACTGGAGAGGAAAGCCTACTGTTTATTCAAAGAACTAGTGCAGGGCAGGCAGCCCAACAGCTGGCTTTCCTATACTTCTTGTCAACATGCCTCAAACATGAGTTGTAGAGGTCATGTTTTAAGAATGAAGAGACAGCCTATCTATTTCTGAGCTCCTCCACTAACACACACAGCATGGTGTCAGCTCATAGTTATTGTGAGAGTGCTCTGCATCACATGGACAACTATGCAGTCCTCTAAAGTGTGGTTCCTGCAATGAACTGTGCATAAGCATGTTCCAACATATAGTCTGTTAAAGGATTGGGATCTAAGTTCAATACTATATTCAACACCACAGTATCCAAGAAACTCTTTCCTAGCAATGGACTGACGTTCACTCATCTATCCACTTTCAACATGGACCATTTAACAGTCACATGACTCTATGGGATACAAGCTATTATTGGCACAGGCTGTCTGAACTGCTGACCTACCTATGAAAGGCTCAGAAGGCTAGATGGCCCTGAAAGCTGGTAATGGAATCTGTAGCTTAAATCGAGAGAAATCAGCTGCTTAAGAGCAAACTGTTAGATGATTCAGCATATAACATACAAGAAATAATGCCAAAAGGTTCAACAGTAACATTTTTATTTGGGAGTTGTCAGACTCCTTTGGATATGGTTCCCAACTGTTCACTCAGCAACTCCAAGGAATCAATTTTCAACCCAGTTGCATAAGCTTATGGGGGAGTTAGTCTCATTAAGTCTCATTGCAACAGAACGCTTCTAATTCCAGTGAATATACACTGTGGGGGGAAAAAAAACTTTGCAAATCAATCTTTACATATAAGCACTGTCAGTGTGCATAAGTTTGCTGTACCCCACGTAGCGCACCATGTAGCACTCACTGCATGGTCAAGGTTGCCTCTATATTCACACAACAGGGGAGTGACCTCTTAGAAGTAGCCTTTCTATGCAAGTTGGTTCCAGCCCATTAAAGATGTTGATTACATTAGTCCATAGAAAAGGGAGCAATCTGGTTTTCTGCCATTCATTGGCTATTTAAACCATTGGACCGTGACATTAATAATGGCCGCCTACCCACAACAACTTCAGATTTATTTTTGTTCCAAATTTTGCAGCCTTCTACATTGTTTCTGGCAGTTAAATTATTGTCACCATAAGCATAGATCACGTTCCTCAAATACAACAACTGTCTCCTTTGTATGCCGGTAGTTCAAAGGAAAAAGGATCCTATGCTCTACATCATCTTTATACAATCCTTCCTGGACAGGTCCATGAGCTTTCAGGTTTATTTTAACCCTAGGCACTGGTAGGTTCTGAGTTTGCACCACACTAACCCCTATGACAACGTGTAACTTGAGGAAAACCAAACTGCCTGTATCAAGGGGCTCATAAGCTTCTGAGTAAGGAATATACTATAAAGATACCTTGTCTTGAGCAAAGGTTTGACTACTGGCTACATAGCTTTCTACCATAAGGTCACCTCATTGAATCTTGGACTGCTTGAAAGTGAATGAAAATTTTTAACAACTAATATCAACTGGCAACCTACACCACAGTGCGTTGGTGTTTACCGTACGTAATCCACGAAATGTTGGAATCCCCCCAAAAAGCGCTCATTCCACACCATTTCTAACTTCACAGTCAGGTAAAACTACCGTGTCAGTGTGAAGTTAAGTCCTTAATAAACAAATACACAGTGATGACTACCCTCTCTCTTTTTAGAGGCAATCATTTCAGAAGAAGAGCCAGGTATAAGGGCAGATGAAAATTCTCTGTACCTGTTCTGTAGACAGAAGACTCCAGAAGCTACAGCTGTCAACATAGGTCCCTTTACAAGTTCTATTTTTATCTATGTTTTATTTACAACTCCCTTATGGCAAAGTTGGGTCATTGTGTGGAAAGGAAAATAAGATTTAAGATCAAATCAAAGATCAGACCCCAACTTTCTCCTGGAGCTTGGTCCTTGGGTCTACTTTTAGGTTTGCAGATAATGAAGACTTTGCTGTGGGTAAAAGGATGCAACTTGCTCCCAATCAAATCTTTTTTTGGTTATGTAGGAAATAACAGAAAAATCCTAGGAGGAAATTTGGAATTGGTAGCTAAAGGAAACATGTCTTCTGTAAATCTTGTATAAAAATCGCTCTTCTCTGTTCACACGGGCTGGGATTTACCTGCTTGATAACAGCAATTACTCCAGAGTACATATGGAGCTGCAAAATTATATCTACAAAGATTCCACTCTCTATGTATATAGCGCACACATGGGAGATTGGATTATTTTATAACAGCAATATCTGCTGTAACTGAAGTAGTGCTCCTCATACTCTGCAGGCCAGCATAGAAGGGAATATAAAAAATGGACAGCTGCAACTGCCTTTCAGTGCCTTCATCAATAGGGACAGCTGTAGGTATTCTAAAGAGCAGGATGGAGAGCAGTCTATGGGATCTATGTGAACAATACATCTTGAAAAAATTCACGTTACTCTTCCTTATAAAACAGATGTCCACATGGATTCCACTCTAGGTACCTAATAAGAAGCTCCCTCAGTAGGAGACAACTCATTTGAAGAGCAAGTGCAGAAGAGCTCTACCAGAGCAGGTGCTTGACCTGGAACCTGCTCTAAGGGATAGTGGGAAAAGAATCTGTGAACGGAGGTCCAGGTAGCCGCTCAGAGTACTGGAACATCAGCTCATATTTGGAAGTTTCTCTCTGAAGCTATCACAACCAGAAAACTATTCCTTTTTAATGAAAGCTTGGACTCTGTATTTCAAGTGCAGCGTGCTGGCCACATAAATACATTATGTCAGTGAAATCTGGCCTGCAGCCTATCTGTTTGACTGATTTATACTGTACTTCAGCACAATTGGACCCTCTCCCTCCTCCACTGCATTCTAACCTTGTAAAACTACTAAAATAGAAATAAATAATAATTCTATCAACAGAAAGCTACCTCTGCATCAGTCCTGGTGCTGCCGGAGGAGTCATTCCAAATTCTGGGTATCTCTGTTGGAAGAATTAAGTACATTAATAAAAATAAAGTAGTACAAGAAGTTCTGGGAAGTGCATCTCCAACAGTACAATGCCTGTTTATGTTTTTGATGTCTGTTCATGACCCTTAGGTCACTTATCAGCCTTTTGAAAATATGTTCTCTGACTTGCAAGCTCAAGGTCCCCTCTACTGCCTTAAAAGCTGAGGTTTTACTTTACCTATTGATGGTGGAGAGAAGCAATGGCACATAGGTTAAGGTTTAGCACTACCCATCTCTAACTTTGTTCAACCTAGTGTACTTGTTTAATTTACCCCAACCTTGAAGAAAGTCTAATGTCTGGACTACAGGATTTGGTGTTCAGACTTCAGGGTTTTGCATCCCACTTTTCCAACTGAATTGAGGGACTGTAGGCAAGTAACTTAACATTTATAGACTAGATCCAAAAACATGATTCAGGCAATTGCAATTTAGGCAGAACCTCAGACACTTAAGTCCAAGGGAGTGATCCAGAAAAACCCTACCTGACTGTTCAGGTGCCTAGGCTTTTGCCACAAAAGTTATCCTACAGACTCTTATAGTTCTGCCTTGATGCATTCTCAAACCTACATTTGATATTCAAAAATCAAGTGACCCTGCACCTAAGTTCCCGGAGCAACTTGATCCAGCAGGTGTGCTCTGTGAATATCAAACACATCGGAAGTACGGAGTCCAGCACAAAGTACAGCTGCCACAGCCACTTTTATTCGAAGCCTGGCAGTGGGGAAAACCTAACTTGTAAGCAATAATCTAGCACTTAAAGCAGTTACCCAGGAAGTGGGAGAGCTGGATTACAGGACCCCTCACAGCCTATAAGGGGAAAACTCACATCTCCCACATCCTTGCCATCAGTCAATAGGATAAGCTGGGATCAGGGCACTCAACCCTCTTATGGCAAAGTTATGCCACTGTGTGGAAAGGAAAACAAGATTCATAAGACCAACAAGAAGATCAGCAAGTGGGAGGATGAATGTATCTAATAATGAGGATCATTCCCTGGAAAAGGGAGTAAGGGATTATAGTCCTATTTTTGAGGTAACTGCTCTACCCACTGGAATATTAAAGAAATGAAAGAGTCAATACCCCATACTTGAAGGAATAACATAAGTGCCTAAGTTCAAGCAGCTGGTTCAGGATGTGAATCCTATACTCATGTAAGCACCTAACTGAAGCTGCCATTAGGTGAATTAAAGCTAGGGAAGACGGGGGATTTCAGAGAGTCACTAGTCAACATTTCTTATGGTACAGCTTGAGATCCCAAAATGCCACAACATACACTGAAGGAGGAGGAACCCTTCCATGCCAAAGCCAGCCCTACTAGTCAGAGCTCTCTCAGCTCCAACATCAGGCATGGGGCCCTAGGGTCCACCTTCCTTACAAGTAGCAAGGACCACCCTTACCTACCTGTGATCTAAATACAGATCTGGGACTCCTAACACCCCCAAGCAGAAAGGCATCTCCAAATCTTGTCAATTCTCAAACCCTAAACCTAACCCTAACTGTTGCTTGGACCACTAGAGCAGTCTCCATCCTAAACCCAGGCAGGAGACCCCCAAGCAGCCTGATCACAGGAAAGTTAATACTATCAGCTTGGAGTGCCCCCAAACCCTATCCCTTAGCCTAGCATAGGTAGGTAAGGCAGTTCATGATACTAGTAAGTGGAACGGATCCCTAGGCCTCTCACCAAGGGTTAAGGTAAGGAGGGCTCCCAGTAGAGGGGTCCAGCTCAGGGATGGGAGGGTTCCTCTTACTCCAGTGCATGTTGTGGCAGCTAGGGATCTCTGTGCTGGGCTTAGCATTGGGGTTTGGGGCCTCTCTAAACTACTTCCTGTGGTTAGGCTGCATGTGGCCTTCTGCTCAGGGCTAGTGTTGAGGCTGCTGGACCATTCTGACCTTGGGTAGAGTTAATGTTAGAGGTCAAGTTTTGAAGCCATATTTCTGACTGGGAGTGTAGGACCCTCAGAGCTGTGGCACTGGTAAGCAGTAGGGATGTTTGAAGCGGGCAGTATTCGATTCAGGTTCAGCCCGATTCAGGGGATGGTGATTCGATTTGCTGATTCAGATCACTGTCCCGATTCGATTCAGCCAAATCTGAAGATTCGATTCAGATTCAGAGAACCACCAATTTGGCCACAGACACAGCTTTAGATGTTTTTTCTACTTACCTTGAGGTACCAGGCACAGCTCCTGAACACTGTGATGCTGAGGCAGATGGAGCATCCCACGGGAGTGCAGGGGGTCCCCCACACACTCAGTGGTGGACGTAGAAGTGGACTGGAAATACTTCAGCAAATCAGCTGTGGGGGAACCCCAGGTGCCCCCCCAGACCCAGAAGGCACCAGTGACCAAGCCAGGGGGTGGGTGGGTCCCTTGTGTGGTCCACTGCAGACCCAAAAGTGGACCAGAAGTACTTCTGGTTTACCGCCAGGTTCACTGCCAAGCACGTGGGGTACCCTCTTGCACTCCTGCAGGATGTTCCATCTGCCCCACCGTCTCAGTGTTCACAAGCCACACCTGGTACCTCAAAGTATGTAGAAAAAAACCTATAAAGCTGTGTCTATGGCCCAATTGTCAAATCTCTTCGAATAGAATTGGAGGCTTCCGATTCGATTTGGAGAGATTAATAGGTCTCCTGATTTGATTCAGATTAGGAGATTTGGCCGCCGAATCGGGCCGAATTTCCTGACTCGAATCAGCAACCGAAGCTTCACACAGCCCTAGTAAGTAGGGCTCCCTACCAGGGCACCTATGGTTCATCTGCTAGGTTCAGAGATTCCCATTCTCAGGTGCCTGACTCTCCCTTTTTACTGTCTAAGGAACATTGGCACCTAATATGGGTTTTTGAATTCTAGTCCCTGTGCTAGGTTTCTAACTTCCTTTGTAGAGCTGGACTTCTGTGTCTCAGCATAGCTTCTGTAAAAGGCATTAAAGACAATACTCTTCTATCTCAGGGGAATGATGAGTTAAAGCTGCCTAAGCATACTGATGATTTGGTTAGAAAAATGCCTAAAACAGACTATCCTGTCTCTTGGTGGCTTCGTGTATTCAGCTGAAACAGCCTTTAGAAAATAAATTTTCATCGTTTAAATACTTTGAGCTGTGAAATATTACACCTGAGTGGAACAGAAATAGTTCTCCTAAAAGAGAACTCCTATACAATGTTCACACGGAAAAATAAATCGAAAGTTTAATAAGCAAGTTCTCCAATTTGCATGGGTCTGTCTCTGAACACCTTTGGCTCCAGCTATTGCATGAGCCAAAAGGTACAACAATAGTGACCATGGCTCAACTGGTTCCAACTTCCTGGCCAGAAAAGCCTTTCCAAATGCATCACTCACATTAAATGGGTTGTTTGCTGTCTGAGGTGGACCATATGATGAGCCCCACTGGGTGCATGAAGTTCCCTTCCCTGCTCGAGCAGGAACGTTGTTTACCGGCTGTCCTGCAGAGACCCCAGGTGGTGTGATGGCAGTGGAAGTGGCTGCTTGGCTGCTGGGAGCCACCAGGGCAAAAGCATCATCCAAAAGAGAGTGCATTGTTTGCCGGGCTTCTTCAATGGATGGCTGTGGAGGGATGTATTGGGATGCTGAGTGGGGAAGCAAACCTGGGTACTTCCCAAGATCAACAGATGATGATGTCTGTGGTTCTGCTGGCAGGTCAGGGTCCGACTATGAAGAACAGAAGGAAGATAAGCAGAAGGCAGACAGCTTTTCTTAAAAGAATCTCATATCACTGTTAATTTTTTAATAATTATTATTATTAACGTGTCTATCAAAACCAAAAGGAGATAGGAAAGCATCTGTACAACAAAAGCCAAACACGACTTGCCCAATTCTTCTGCAAGAGAAAGATTCCAAGTACTACAAAAATAGTTCAAATGCTTCAGACAGTTGAACCTAGATTATTGTCATATTAAGTGAGGTATTTTTCACAAGACAGTGACCAAGTTAGATTAGATTACAATTTGCTGGTTTGTGAATAGGTGGGGACCTGTACTCGTATAGTGAACTCTGACTCACTATAGAAGGTAACACTCTCTAAACAACTTTCCTCTCAATCTTTGAACTGGTAAGGAGTGAATTAAGCATTCATGTCACAACCAACTACATTAGCAGAAATGCTAAACTAATTACTGCTTCTCCCCAGCAACACATGAAAGGGGTTATTAAAAGCTAAGCCATCAGCTATATGGAACCTGAGCTCAGGTACATCACCTTAAAGAGATGCACAACAGTGCTTGGTGGCACCAATTACTTGACATCAACTTGATACATCCATCACAATTACTACCTATGATCTTTTCCTTAGGAACTCACCACTCCTTAGAGACAGGAAGTTAAACTGCCTTTGTAGTAGCTGCCTTATTGTAGAAGCTCGTTTTTGCCAATGCATGCAGGCTGCAGAATTAACTGTCAAACCGCACAGAGTCTACTTCATTGGGAACTTAGTATTCTGAATAGAAACTCTCAGCAGATGCCAAAAGGGCTGGGCTTGCTGTGCGACAAGTCTTAATTAAAGATCTCTGGACTATAATTCATTCTGTTACACCATGACATGAAAATGATTATGCTCGTTTGAATGCACACAAATTTCACAGAAATCTACATTTTAGCCACTTGAATACATATAAACCTAGAAGTGAACTACTTTTTTTAAACTTCCTTTTTTAAAAAAATGGAAGCTGTTTGAAGCTGTCCAGAGGTTTCCAATGTTAGCAATGACCCCAGGAAAGACCAATTAATGGCCAGAGCACAGGTGCAGCAGCTGAGATGCACAATAAAGGAAGCGTTATCATCACATAGATATTAAAACTAAACAATTCTGAAGTACTTGTTTTCAAATGTGGAGAATAAGGCTAGTTTGCAAGGTACTGTGCTAAAATAACTTTGGTTATTTCTCCATTATTATCATACTGCGATAGATAAAAATGGCCTTCAAAATACAATCATTGGGAAAGTCCAGTTAACACTTGCAAAACATGGAATATCCGACAGGATTTCCTCTGTTTTATGTAAACACCCCTCAGGAAGGCTCCAAGCTCATTGCATTTCAAACAAATGGAATTAGTAAGGAATGGAATTACCGTAGTTACTCAAATCTAAGATGAGCGTTCCCCCCTCTCTCCCCCACATTCAGCATGGGAGAAAATCCTTGTCTTAGATTTGAGTACGGACCAGGCAAGCAAGTGCTGCAGCTCTGGATAGGGCCAAGGTGGCTCATGAGGTGGGGGGTGTGGGGGGCGGGGTGTGGAGCAGCAGAGAGTATGGGGAAAGGGGGCACATGGACCGCAGGGAAAGGGACACATGGAGCAAGGGGAGAGCATGAAAGGGGTATGGAAAAGGGGCATGCAGTGCAGGAGGGGTGCTGAGAGAAGGGCAGTCAGTGCTGCAGGGAACATGGGGAAGGGAGTGCACAGTGCAGGGAGACGCACAGGGGAAAAATGGTGGCAGAGGGAGCACGGGGAAGGGATATGTGCAACAAAGGGAGCGTGGGGAAAGGGCATGGGGGGGCAAATACAGAACGAGGTGGTGTGGGGTGAGGAAGGGGCACAAGGAGTGGCAGGGGAGCTGCTGTGGCTCCAGTCCCAATCCTGCTCTGGGCTGGAGCCATCACTGCTGCATGGCTTGGATAAGTGCTCCATTTCCCCTGTGGAGACAGAGCCAGACCAGCTGCAACAGACAAGTGGGATGAGGGGTAGGAAGGGGAGGGGAAGGGAGAGTGTAGGCAGGCCGGGGGGGGGAAGGCATTGAGCAGGGGGGCAGGGAACAGGCACCAGGAAGAGGGGGAGGGGAGTGGCAAGGACAGAATAGTTTTCCATATCTAGAGTTTAATAATTAAGGGGTCATCTTAAATTCAAAGTCTTCTTGGATCTGGGCAAATACAGCTTCAAGATTCAGAATTTAGCTGTTATGGCTTAACTGTAACACAATAATCAGGGTAATCCTATCATCTATGAGACATACATACAATATATGCAGAATTATTAACTCCTGGAGGCCTTTTGTATGTCCCATCACTGTCAGTTGTGATTAACCTGTCCTTATCAGCATCGATAGGGCTACCGTTTATCTGATGCCTCCGACGTTGCTTGGGAGAACGTTTTGCCCGTGAACTAGAAGAGAAAGAGAAAAGAAAGATCACCACCTTTTGTTTTGCTGGATTGTTTTTAAATTGGGATGAAGAAAAACTTTTGAAAAAATTGTTTAAAGAATTTTGTACTGCATGACCCCAAAGTCAGGGTTCTTTAGCAGCCATAAATGCAGGTTTCCTGGTCCCTCCTTTTGGCTCATAGGAGAGACAGGAATGAGAAACAATGAGCAAGAAAAATACCATATTTAAGGTACCTTGGGTTTTCGTTTTAAAGTTTTAAGTTAGGTGCAGTAAACAGTTACTTTTGGATCCTGGTACAGAATTAAAACCCAGATTTCTAACTGAAGCATTTACGCAGTAAATCCATATGATGTGACATCATTGACAAATGGTTAACTAAAATAGAGTAATTTCATTTTAAACCAGTAGTTTTAATTCTCCCCCATGAATATTTCTAGTCATATCATTTCCACATAACCTTTATAACATTTCTCTCCTTTTCCAATTTTTCCAGTTAAAGTATTCAAAGGTTAGGGACTGATATGTTTGTCTGGAAATAGCATGAGTTTTACAACGCATTATAGATTACTATGTGCTCTCAGCTGCCCTATGTACCCTTCAGGCATGACACTCCTGCTGCATTCTCGGGATATACAGGCAGGGGACATCTTCTATGAGGTACACTGCTGCATTCAAATCCATTTTAATTCTAAACCTGAAGCAAACAAGGACTCTGGGGTGTTTTGTGGTGGAGGTTAAACATAAAAACTTAAACATATCATAAAGGAACCACACAAAGACAAAAGCATATACTTGAAAGCTAACATTTTATCCTTTTATGGCAAAGCTTCTACATACTTCTGAGAATGACAAAACATGTCATTACCACTTACAACCTGTGTGGGGTAAGTGAGCATGAAGGTAAGTGAGCCATTTTACTCTGTAAGATCATTGCTCTTGTTTTTCCTTTTTTATTTTTGTAATTTCATTCAGTCGTATTAGACAGTGTTGATCCACAGTGTATATATTTATGTTTCTTTCATAACTAAAACAATATGAAATTGAAGTCAACTTTTTTTTTTTTAAATGAAACTGAAGAGAGATGGCTAGGTACCTGGTTTTCTTACAGCAAAAAAGAATTTTGAGTGTCCAATTTAAGAAAGGCAGGACTAATTTTTCTGAGTACCTGAATGTACACTTTAAGTCTTTAAAACAAACACAAATGCCATCGACTTCAATAGCAGCTATCAAAATTCAGCACTTCTGCCAATCTGACCTCAGCAACTCAAGTCAGACATTCAGAACATATGAAAAGTTGGGTTTATGGACATGGTAACACTAGTGAGGAAAGACTCTCCTAGCCATTTTCCTTCAAACTTGTGCTCCTCAGCCCTACCCCTTCCAAGCTGTCCCTGTCTCAGTTCCATTTCTACACCACACTGATTTTTCTGTGTGTGTGTGTGGGGGGGGGGGGGGGGGGGGGGTGCAGCTTTTTCCTCCCCTAACTAGTCCCAGCCTCTGCTTCCAATCTTCTTGCCAAGCACATCCCAGTTTCAAGCCCGCAAACTCTTTTTTCCAGAATCATTCTCCCTGCCACTCCCCACACACCAGACCCACCTTCTCTTTGTCTGGTTGCTTTTATTCCCTCCTCTAAGACTCCAGTCTCCCTCAGTCCCCACCACTCCTTGTCCTAATGACTCCCAGTCCCGTACCAGGAGCACTTCGTATAGCAAAACTATGAAACTGGGTTTTAAACTGACATATATAAATCAGTTAAAGGAAAGAGGCAACTGGGGAAAACATCGGGTGTATTTTAAACTTGAAAAATGGTCCTGACAAGACTGTATTTGGGACCTGGAACTCAAAGGGTAAGAATTTCCTGGAAATGAGGTTCTAATGTCCATTAAACCTACAGAAGACAGAGGCCCCTCTCCTGAATTATGAAGCCAGGAGGCATAATAAGTATGTACTTAATTACTCAGGAAGGATACAGAATGAAGTATTTTGTCTAATTTATAAATCAGTCCTTAGATATTTGAGCTGGATACATTTTATAATAATCTGTTCATGGTTTCCTGATTACCATACTTCCCCACATACAAGCATACTACAGACTATATTAGGCACTTTGTTTATGGAAGACAGAACGAAGAAAAGAAGATCTTTCCTTGTAAGCAACTCAGCAGCAGGATCTAGGAAGCCTGCTCAGTGTTCTGCTCCTTGTGGATCCCTGCTGATTTTAATTTCACATTGGCCCAGTAAGCAAGAAAACCTGATCTTACCATATTTCTCACATACAATGAGACTCCACTCTCCAGCATCTATTTTTGGGGGGAAAGGTGCATGCTCTATGCAATACAATATGGTATATGTTTCATACGTTTCTCTGAGTTTTGTTATGAAAGCTACATTTCTTGCTAGGTTCCCCTACACACTCCCTTCCCCCACTCCATTTTTTTCCTCGTTTCCTAGACTCTGTCAGTGCTCAGAAGTAAACTCAAATTTTATTCCACCTATAGCAGTATGAACAATGACAACTGCCTTAAAATGGCTTTATGATGTTTGGATTCTGCTACTGAAAACCTGCTCATAAGCATTTTTTTCTGAAAATTTGCATGATCCCCTGGCACACAACAACTACACCAAAATATCCAAACCAACCCCAGCCTTCTGCCTCTCTAACCCAAATGTTACTAGGGAACAAAATAATTGCAAGCCCTTAAGATGGAGAAGCACAGATGTAACATAGTTTGCAAGACTGACTCCGATTCTTAAAGAGAATGATTCCTTCCCTGGCTCTGAATCAGTACCTCTTCCTGGGTTCTATAAACACAGTAGGCACGTTGCCCCCAGGATCCAAGATCTTGTCAATCTGCATCTGCGCCTTGCGGTAAATTCTATGCTGCTCTTTGGAATCAACAACAACCACATCATCCACAACTGGGAATTCATAATGCCCTTTGCGCTTGGCTCGAAGACGAATCTTATTGCGGTGATGCTCAATCTCAGACTTGTGCCTCAGAGCTGTCTGTATCTTAAAGGAGGAAAGAAGGGGAGAAAGAGAGTTAAGATTTTTGCAAAAACAGCTTTTACTGCTATGCCATAAAATGAGAGTCAAGGCTAAAAGCAATCAATTGGAATCTGTGGAGAGTGATCCTTTTTCTCCTACCTGTAGCATTTCCACCCTCTCCCCTGGTCAACATACTATTACATACTTTAGTATCACTACCACAGTGGTGCTACTTAGAGAGAAGTTGCAGTGTGCTAATAAAAAGCAAAACAAACAACAAAAAGCCCTGCCAGCTGCCATAAGGAACACCGCCTGAAGAAAATTAGGTTGTAACTGATAGTGTATGTAGCACATCTCCACATATCCATCACGGAATGCATTTGATTGCTATGGTCAAAGTTTGTCACCGACTCCCCTTAAGAGAATTCCTAGGGCACAGAGCATAAACTGAAGGATCTGCCTGGATAAGACTGTTGGAAAAGGGAAGGAGAAACAGGATTGTTTCAGGGTATGGCAAAGTCTTTCAGGTAACTTCTTTAAAAATAGACCATTGCCTTAGTCTGATCATAAACCCACTGAAGTCAATGCAACTCTTCCCACTAACTACAGTGGGTACTGGTTTAAGCCTGTTCTTGAGTACATTTTAGCTTGTTCTCAGGTACATATGAAGCTATAAATAAAACTCCAGAGAAAAAACATAAATTTTACTAATTTCTTAGATTATTACAGACATCAAGAACAAGACTTTTATCACATAATTAAACTTGCATTTCTTGCAAATCCTAGACACATTAATTCACTTTCTAGAATTTTTTTTACAAGGTGCTAAACACAGAAGTTCAATCAATCTTTTAACCTTGAAGTGTGAGGGAGGGTGCTGCCTTCCATGAAATACAAAATGAGTGACCAAAGAGGGGAGATAGGAGAAGCCTGCATAAGGAGAACCAGATGACCCAGACACCTTGGTGTCACCCATTAATTTACAGACATGCTACAAACTGAATGTTAGCTACCAGTAACTGCACAGCAACTTAAGGCTGCAGAGCATAAGTCTAGACAGGTCGCAAGTCTAGCTGGAAGATGTACTTAAAACTACCAAATAATCAAAAAATCAAGGCTTATCTTTGGAATTAATAAAAAAAAAAAAGTAATTCATGATTATGCACTCATGAAAGGAAAACCACCCATCAGGATGAGGAGTTTGATTTTTAATACAGGAGAGAGAAATCTGAACTTTCTTGGCTCTATTGCCTATTTCTATATGTAAAGACACCATGGCCAGTAGGGCTGTGCAAAGCTTCGGTTGCTGATTCAATTTGGCAGAGAATATCCGAATCTCAATCGAATCAGGAGACCCTTTAATCTCTCCGAATTGAATTGGAACCCTCCGAATCGATTTGGAGACATTCAATGATTCAGATATATACACAGCTTTAAATGTTTTTTCTACATACCTCAAGGTACCAGGTGGCTCATGAATGCTGAGATGCTGGGGTGGATGGAGTGTCCCACAGGAGCGTGGTCCGCTTCCGGATCCGCCACAGAGCGCATGGGGGACCCCCGCCCACTGGCTCAGCGACTGGTGTCTCCTGGGTTTGGGGGTCACTCTGAGTCCCCCCCGTAACCAATCACTGAGCCAGTGGTATGCAGAGAGAAGGTCCCCCACCTCGCTCAGTGGCAGACCCAGAAGTACTTCTGGTCCACTTCCAGGTCCACTGCTGAGCATGCAGGGGTCTCCCCGTGCTTCTGTGGGACGCTCCATCCGCCCCACCATCTCAGCGTTCACAAGCCGCGCCGATTCAGCATTGAACCTTCAGATTTAGATTCGGCCGAATCAAATTGGGACAGTGATTCAGATCAACAAATCAAATCACTGTCCCCTGATTTGGGCCGAATTCGAACCGAATACAGCCCGTTTCACACACTCCTAATGGCCAGCGCATATGCACACACACACATGCACACACACAAACACACACTTTAAAAATACCTCTTTATTAATTTTGTTGGTCTCTGCTACTCGGTCAGAAAGTGCTGAATTCTGAACGGGAGGTGCTGCCATTGGCTGCATAGCAATCAACTGGATCTTGCTGGGAACCCGCCTGCTGACCTCTGAAGAACGTGACATCCTGTCTACATGGTCAAAGATAGAGGCGGAGGAGTGCTGCTCATTTCCACTATTGGTCTGAGGAGGTCCTGAATTTCCAGAACAAGTAAAGTTAAACACAGTGGTTAGGACTGTCTCCATCATACAGGTTAATGAAAAATAAAATGCTGAGAGATGGTCCCATTGTTTGCATCTGTATTTAAATTTAGACAAGAGGCCTTCCACCCACTACAAACAGAGTTACATAAGAGTTTGCAAATTTTAAACATGTTTTTCTTACTTTTTCAGCAGGTGAGCTCTCTGTCTTTATTTCTGCAAGTCAAGTCTTTGATACTTTGCAATGTCCCCCCTCAAAAAAATATCCCAGGATCCCAAACCTATTTTATCCTATCAAAAGTTATTCTAGTACATGCTGCAAATTGCCATCGATTATAGTACTTAAGATGACACACCTTCTGCAAATGGAATATCAAAAGGCAATAAAAAAGACACTGACATGTAAAAATGCAGTATTTTAAAAGTTAAGAGATAGGGATAATTTCTCAATTCAACAAAAAGATTTAGAAATCTGCCCAAAGTGCACAGTTTTACATCCAATTTGTAGATTTAAGCTTTTAAAGGTCTGAGTTCTTCCTACTGACATGATAAACAGTCTGCTATTAAGGTATTACATTGTACAAATATTGTTCAGCTGTAATTGGCTGAGAAAGTGATAGATACCCAAATATATTTAGGAATGTCATGCTATGGAACCAATGCATCTTAAAAGTTATGGCCCTCATCCAGCATAGTACTTAAACACATGTGTAACTTGAACTGCAGTAAGGTACTTCTCACAATGCACATCAATAGGATTACTCATCCGATTGAAGTTAAGCACATGTCTAAGAGCTTTGCTGGATCAAGGTCTATACTAATAACAGCGATGTGAACTAAAGAAGAATATCTAACAAAGGAGTCCAAAGTAATCGCTTGACCTAATGGGGTGTTTGATAACACATTTCTTTAAATATCTGGGCCTAGAAGGTTAAGCAAATTAAGGGCTAAATTGTGTCTGCCCTCTATGGACCTACAAAGTAGAAGGGGTGATAAATTGCTGAATGTTGTAAGGCCTGACACTTGTACCACAAGTCCAAGCTTCAGGATGCAAAGAGCAGGAGCTAAACATCTTATTTTCCTTGGACAGCCAATGATGGCAAGGGGCAGCCATGGCCCTGTCCCATGACCTCATCCCTTGGGCTGGTAAAAGTGCTGGCTGGGCACAAGGAGTGGGGTACAGTATGGGGATGAAGTATGCTGAGCCTTTTAAAGAGCAAAAGTAGCAATTGTGACTGCACATGTTGTTAGTGAGGTACCACACCTCCTGGGGTGGTACCCTTTACACCCAACTTCACAGGTTCCTGTCTATGGACAGTCAATAGCACACAAAAATGGGATGTAGCTGACACAAATCAGCCCTAAGCAAGCCAACCCTCATTTACTACTTCTCTTTCAAGCTTGACAGATCAACGTACATGTCTAAGATCAAATGCCATCTTCTAAATTGAACTTTAAGAGTTTCCTTAATGTAAGGAATAAACCATGACAAGGTGAGCAGCTCTACTGGATGGCTACATGGTACTGCATCGGTGATGAAACAAAGAAGCATACTTGGTGATGCACAGGTCTAATCTTCAAGTACTTTTAGCTATTCGATTTCTGAGTCTGTCTGCCTACAAACCTAGATACTTACGTAGCATTCATTGTTGCAGTACCTCAGATTCCTCCAATCCTTAACAGGCTTTATCTTCAAAACACTTCTATGACGTAGTAAGTACTGATCCCCATATACAAATGAAGCACAGGATAGATTAAGTAACCTGGCCAAAAATCAGAAAGCGTTTGGGGCTCATAGTGAACCTGAACCCGAGTCCCCAGAGTCCTAGTTCATTACTCAGTTTCTTTTTTATCTTACTAGATTAACTTCAGTTGTCAGAACTTCGTAATATAGTCATAAAACATGTTAAGGTTTATGTTATGTTACACTTTTATGCTAATTGGTTAATGAACTCAAAAAGGGGCAATTACACTGAACATCTACTCAGTCAGCATCTTTTATCCTTTTTATCCATAACTATCTGTTAATAGTCCCAGCTCTAAAAACAAAAGCTAGAGGGACAGCCACCAACTTGAAACTACTGTTAATTTGTTATGGTAAATTGTCCCCAAACCTATTGCTCCTACGATCCTTTTCCTGGGTTCGAGGTTCTAAAATAGAATTAAGTAAATGTTTCTCTTCCCCCTATTGTTGCACAATAACCCCCCAGACTTCCACAGACCTGTTCCACAGACTTGCACAAAAACAAAGGAAGGAGGTCACCAAAGCCACATTCCT
>NW_005841931.1:2381327-2386038 GCF_000455745.1 Alligator sinensis | reverse complement strand
TGCTATAAATTTAACATGAAAAGGCCATTGTAACTACATGGAAACTACAACAAAGTCAATGAAGACTTGCATGGATACAGGAGGGCTACTATTTCAGGAACAGCTTTCCTGTATTCATGCAGGGGGTTGGTCCAGATGACCCTTCCAACATTATGATTCCACATGGAAGAATTTTCAGAATTGGGTTCTTAAACGATTGATTATAAAAAAGGGAGAAAAACAGATTATACAGAAAAGTGTTGTCAAAGCACTTAACATAAAAAATAACAGCAACAAATTATTTCTCTAATTTTGTTTAGCTACAATAGCCTTAAGTTACTTTTAACAACAATTTATAAAATAGCATCATTTAAAGCTGTTTGCATCCTTTTGAACATAAAAAATAGGCAAAATGTAACCCCGGCTATAAATACTAAAAGGAAAACTCTCCAGAGGTCAGTCTCTTAATTAAATGAATGTAATTATCATTTCAGTGAAGAAATTAGACCTGTAACTGGCTAACCTATGGTTAACACTAAGTCATATTTTACTTCCATTTCTTCCTTTCGAACAGGAAAGTCTAAATAATTTTAATGATTAAAATGAAATAGAAAATCTCTGAAGGGCAGCTCCTTGAATTCCAAATAATTTTAATCATATAACTTGTAACCATTCGTAGCTTTTGTTTCATCTCCCACCAATAAAATACACTGGTTAGTTTATTTTTGGTCAATTTTACTTTCCGATACTTATGAATTAACCCAGTACTGCACTGCCTGGGTTCCCTGCTTAGGAGGGAAATGATTTGTTTAAAAAACAATTAAAAAAAATGCATGGAAGACTTTGCGCAGGTTTTAAGAAATTTGCAAAAGCTTGTGCTTACAGAACCTACAGTCTCATATAGATCGGACCCGATGTGATCCCTCCAGTCTGCCATAAAGCAAAGCAAATCCAAGCGCAAGCTATTCCCTCTCCATGGCTGTGTCTACACAAGATGCTGACTGCGCAGCTGTTACTATGCAGTCATTTAGTACTTATATAAACAAGTAGTAAATGACTGCGCAGTAACCCGAGTGCTGATGAACGTCTTTTTCACAATACTACTGTTCAATAGCATAATACTACTGCACAATAGTGTTGCATCATGGTTGTTGCCATGTGACGCTACTGTGCAGTAGTATCGGGCTACTGTGCGGTCAGCGTCTCATGTAGACGCGGCCCATGAATTTCACCTAAATCCTACTGCAGTCAGCATGCACTTTTCAAATGACTAATGGGCTTTGGAGCAGATCTCATACCTGGCACTTACTTGAGGGAAGGACAAATTCCAGACTGAAGGGAATTCAGCTTCCATGTAATGTTGCTGGTATTGGAACTTATATGTGGAGCATATTTTGCAGCTCACAAGAACAGCAACATCATCATGCTCCAAAGTATGATAAAAAACCCCAACCCCCTTTTATGAAGTCATTTCTCTAAAGGATGTGATACATGTAGCTATCTCAGAATGATTCACCTCTTCCTTATTTATTTTAAATAAATATATTACAGCTTCCTGTGAAATTCTCTTCCTTTGTAGGTGTATATATGTATACACTTATAATAGCAAGCTTAGAGGTACAGGGAATGTAGCAATGTACATAAATACTGTAGCTGCAATGGAACTGTACTAAACATACTGATGCGAAATGAAAGTACAGACTTTTGCAGACCAAATATGTCAAATAAAATAGTTCCTTTAGAAGCCTTGACCATGTTATTGTAGCACTTCTCTAATTTAGCTCTTTCCTATACAGCCAGAATACTGCACTGGACGCATAGTTTTGTTCTCGACTGATCAAGAGCTGAAGCTGAAGAGAGCACAGGTTTTAAACTAGCGTCCCATACAAGTCATATGTCAGTATCAATTTACATCATATGTCAGTATCAATTTACATCACAAGGGCATGGACTGAAATTGCTGGCTTGAATTGAAATGTTGGGAAAAAATATGTTCCCTGAGGAAACTGAGATTTTAATGAAAACCAATAAAGTGTGAGGTAAGTGTCACAGGAACAAAGCTTGATTCTTTTTTCTTCTTAATAAAAGCAATAGATACAACAGTTTGGGTATATAAAAACAATCTAAAATCCACCGAAGTCAATAAGAGTCTTTTACTGATCTAATGAAGTTTGAGTCACATCCACATTACTGATTTCAAAGGTATACAGTATATCTGCGTACGTACCAAAATATTTTTAACCACAGGATGTCACTAATTTTTAATAGAAATCCAATAATGAAAAAGGTCACATTATACTCCTCCTTCCTTACTATTAACAGCAAGAGAACTATTGTGAGCACAGTTCCGGCAAAAGGTGCTATTCTTATATATTAGAGAACAAAGTCCTTTATTTACCTGCAGATCATGTACAAAGCAAAGATTGTACAAGTTTTCCTTCATTTTCCAATCTCTAATATACTTTTGTCTCAGCCCTGATCAGATAAGAAATATTCTCTAGTTATTAGACATGTGCATCTCCTTTCTCAATGAATCTTTGGCTTCTTTTAAACTTCCAATAAAGACGCCAATTCCAATAAGTGCTAATTGTGACTGGAACAAGGCTTAAACAGTAATTTTCAAGTCTTGTCACAGGCTTCATTCCCCCTTCACACTTTTTTCATACTGAACTAAAAGGTTTAGGGGGAAGTAAGAAAAATACACTTGATACTGAATCAATAAAATGTGTGTCAAAGAGCAATTTCTGTAGATAAATCACTCCAAACCAGCTACGGTTTCTAGACTCGGACAACAAATCCACATGGACTTCACATATAATTAAACTCTATTTATATTCATACTATTAAACTACTAGTTACAGAAAGACTGTAACACACTGTTCTGGATACTTACCAACTCTGTTTGCTCCTGACAGCACAAGGAGAAAGCAAAGACAGACAATACTGTAATTACCATAAATGATTCAGCTGAAATGGCAGTTAGAAAAATGCATGACAGGAGAAAGGGAGCTCTAGTGTTGAATAAGTTGTATGACTCTACATCCATCTGCCAAGCCATAGCTGCAGGAAAAGATGTCTGACTCGGCAACTTAGAAGCCACAAAATACACTACAACACAGCAGGGCCAAGTTTAAGCATTAAACATTTAATGAGCAGGACTCAAGGTTAAGGAAGAGCTTTTTCAAGCCCAGAACAGCAGAAAGGAAAAAAAAAAAAAGGGGGGGGGGGGGGGACCTATTTTGCACAGCTTTCTTGCAACCCTGTCTGGATAACTAAGATGCAGAAAGAACTAGCTTTGGATAAAATAATGTCTAAAAAAACCTAAAGGGGAGGCAAACCCTAATATGGAGTCTTGGGACAGAATGAAAAACAAAGAGATGAATGTGAAATTTCCTAGCCAGAGGGAATGGTATAGCATTGGATGAGATGCAATAGGGCTAACTCCACTTGGTTTCAAGCAAATGGTAATCCAGTAGTCTTGCATAAGTTTCATTTATAATAAGACATGAATGTTATGATGGCTGAATAAAGGTATATTTTTAGTTCTTATAGCAAATCTAAGGGCATTAAGACACAGACACAAACATATGTGTACATACCACTGAGATAACATCTTAGAAAACAAAAGGGTCACCACCACTTTGTGAATCGTATAGGCATACAGCCCCTATTGCACACTAGTTATCAGGAACCTATTCCCAGCATATATAAACATACAAAATAACAGATGCTGTTTGACTGGCAAGGAGCTCAGGATTTATATTTTAGTATATCTCTCTTACATCTCCCTCATTCTCATTTCTTTGGCATGAAAGTAAGCTGAGCCACCCCAGCTATTAGCTATAATATTGGCATCAGAGTCCCCTATAGTTGGCACTTAACGTCAGTCAGTGCCTCCTGAAAAACATTGAAAAAAACATTAAATTTCTAGAACAATCTACGTTCTGTGTTTCCATCCCCATTTTTGTCAATGACATTGCAATAGAAATGGCTGATAGTCTGTCTGGGATTTCATTATCTTCACCATAGTTATCATTTATGGGGTACCAAAACCTTACAACAGAGCAGGGGCAGGCAATTATTTTGGCTGGAGGGCCACTTACCCAGTTTTGGCAAGCTGTCGAGGGCTGCAAGGGTAGCCCAGCCCCCTGGTCACCATCTTGGGACTGGAAGTCCTGCCCCGTAACCCTTGACCTTTGCTATCAGAAGTCCCTCCCCTTGCTCCCAGAAGTACTCCTTTCAGCAAGGGCTTTTGCCATCTCAGAACCAGAAAAATACCAAATTATATTTTTTTAAAAATCAAACATCTACAACATTCATTCAATTTCAAAAAATATGTTTGTCCTGATTTACATGTGTTTGTGTAGTATACATAGAAGTGATTGCATAATAGCTTAAAATGAAGTCTTACTCTTGTATATTGTTGGGGGAATGTGCGGGGTGTGGGTGGATATAGGTTTGTGTAGGGCTGTGGGGGAGTGGATAGGTGTGGGGGGTGTTGGTGTATATGGAGTTGGGGTATGTGGGGTGGTGAAGCTGAAGCATGTGGGTGGGTGTGGATATGTGGATGGGTATGTGGGAGGGTTGTGGCATGTGAGGAGGGGTAGGGTGGCTGGGGTATGTATGTATGGCAGTGTGAGGAGGGGGTGTGGGTATGTGTATGGTGTGCATGTGGGACTCACCCTAAGAACACAATCTCTCTCTCTCTCTCTCTATCCCTCCCCCCTTCCCT
>NW_005841931.1:2350568-2381092 GCF_000455745.1 Alligator sinensis | reverse complement strand
CCCCCCCCACTTCCCCCGCCACCACATCCCCCCGCCACCGCATCCCAGCTGCACAGCCGAGATGGTAGGATGCAGCAGGAGCTGGCCCAGCACGGTACGGCTGGCACTGCATGGAGCTAGCTGAGAATCATGGAGATTGAGCCAGCTCCTGCTGAGTCCTGTGGTCCAGTGATGAAGCCAGAAACCACATAGTGCCAGAGCAACTGTCAGGTGGGTGGGGAGAAGCGGCAGAAGCAGGCAGGAGAGTGTATAAGCTGAGGATCTGACTGAAGCCAGGAAATATTGGATACAAGAAAACTGTTTTCCTGCATGCACACTTGATATTACATTTTTAAATGGGGAAAGGAATAACAACATGGTTGGTGGTGAGGGAGCAGAGTATTTTACAATGTCTTCCACAAGATGCCAGCAAGTCTTACCAAAACTAGTCTTACCAGCTTTCCACGAAGAAAGTAAAGCATGTCATATGATCTCTCTGGTTAGTTGGAACATTTTAACTGGCCTAAATATGGATTCCTTCAAAACAGTTCAATGTATGTCTTAAAATTGTATTTTTAGTCTTCTCGATTACAACACTGAGGCATCTTGGTTTCTAAAATACATCTTGTATAAGCACCACACTGTTTTTGAAGTCTTACTTTGCTAGTTTACCTTTAATCTCACCATTTCAAAGTCACAGTTAAAGACACTGTATCAAGTCCTGCTGTGATTTCTATGAATCTATAACTTTCTGCAAGATTGCTACCAATCGTTACAATGACTTGTGATTGGAAATACATTTGCCAGAGGGAAGTAGGAAAAATCTAATGGTATTATACTACCCAGGGCAGAGGGTATGCCTGAATACAAGACATTTGCAGATTTTCCCACTGCAACATATAAAAGGAGAAATACACCCATAGGAGGTGAAAAAAAATCATAGCGATACAAAGCAAGAAACCCCAATGGTTAAAAACAACTTAAAAAAAAATCAATGGTACTAAAATGCACCTCATGTGTGCCCTACTAAAACATTGCTGCAGTGGACAAAGGCAAAACTGTAACAAACCATTCTTCAGAGCTCTTCGTGCTTTGACTTCATTGACAGGGGCCGATGGTCTTACAATTTCTTCTCCTGTCTCCCTCCCACTGGACTGTTCGCTTGCTGTGGAGTCAGCATCTGATGGCGAAACTCTGTAGCAAAAAAACAAGTAAAAATAAATGAAAGGTTAAACATGAGTTTATTAAAGTTATATGGCCATCAGGTACATAGATATCCTGTAAGAACATAGGTTGGTAGGGTTGTTAACTTTCCTTTTTTTTTAAGAAAGTATACTTATATAAAACAAATTACAGCATTTGAAATGTAGTCAGACACTCATTACTGTGAGACTGTTGTCAACAGTGAAACCTAAAAAATGAGGTTAT
The DNA here is from genome assembly GCF_000455745.1 of Alligator sinensis. Taxonomy (NCBI): domain Eukaryota; kingdom Metazoa; phylum Chordata; order Crocodylia; family Alligatoridae; genus Alligator; species Alligator sinensis. The sequence goes on along the minus strand of NW_005841931.1, from coordinate 2,379,685 downwards.
GGCAGCCCTGTGACATCAATCATACAAGACTGATGACAGGATTAAGCATATAAGCAGCTATATAAGCAGTCTTTACTGCATATAAACAGTTTTAGATGTAGCAGAAAGTTCTTAGCGTTAGCAATGAATAGGATTGTTTTCTGACAGCAACATAATCTGCAACTTGAAAAATAACATGGGGATACAGTGGCCTTGTTAACTTCATACTCTACAAACTGAAAATGCAAGTCCGCATGGCTAGATAGCCAATTAATGTGGGACCAACCATGACTGACATACTGTTTATCCAATATATTAAACACACAAAAAATCTCGGTGCTTACAAACTGTACATGTAGCTTGTCTAGGTAAACATCTTTTTAGCATTCTGGTTCTCTCATCCTCTTTCCTCTGACCCTCTATTTGTTGCAGCTCCTTTAGCTGAACTGCAGCAAGGATTCTTTTTCCCCACAAGTGCTGAGTGTCTGAATTACACTTAGCACAATATTGTATCCATTTATGTGGATGCTTAGCACTACAGGAATAATCTATTAATTTATTATTCCTCACATAAGTAATCTTATCTAATTCATTATAGGTCATATATAGCAGCTTAAGGAAATCCTGTGCTCTTCACAGCCCATCTCTGAACTGCAAGGATAAGTCAGATACAAAAGATAAAATATAAAGTGTAATAATTATAATAGGATAGAGTACGCTACCAACTGACTCATGCAAAAGCCTGTATTTTGGCAGATGGTAAGTGAGGGCAATAGTAAATATTTTATCTTGCAAATATGAAGAGATTTTCTGTGCACTGAAGAAAAAAAAAAAAAAAAATCAAGAATATGAGGTCCACTAACCTTGCTACACAGAAGATCTGTTATTCCTTAACAGCTATTTTGACCTAGTTTTTAAAGTCTGAATCTAAGAAGTCCACTTTCATAGACAGTGCAACTGAGTACTACCCAGACAGGCAAACTGATCAAAAGTTAAACTCACTGCTTGCACTAGGCCAGTGCTAATTATCCTCCTTTATATTTTATGCATATAGTAGCCCTGCAATCACATTACATCAGCAAAACCTTTTTCTGAAAAGCTGGTATACTGGTTATTCAAACCCTAATACAAAATACTCATGGAAAGAAGAGAATTAATATAGCATGTGAAATCTGCCCCACTGCATCTTTTTTGCAGCTGGAAGAGCCTGCATAAACTGGGAAATGAAGACCAAGTTATTATGTCATTCCCTTTTGTACTCCAACTTGAACAGTATCGAGGGCACTGGGCTGCAATTTTATTCCTAGATCTGCTGCTGACATGCTTTAGTACCTCAGCCAGGTCACTTCACCTCTACTTTTGTTCTCCTTTCTATCCTTTGTTTTCTCTATTTAGATTATCAGATAAATATTTATATGCACAATGGTCTGAATTGGAAACTTGACGTGCTAAAGTCAGATGAAGTAGATAGCTACTGGGATATTAGTCTGATTTATTCAGCACATACCTGCAAAACTGAATAACCAATAACAGAATAATCCCCTAACATTCAATTTCATAGCATTTCAGCTTTTCCCTTCTCTAGCAAGTGAATGTTTTAAATGTCTCATTGACAGCTTCATATCAACATATCATGAAAGTGCTCAGAGTAATTTCATAGTTAACCTGTGCTGGGATTTGAAAAGTAGAGGAAAATCTCTATTTCACACTGTCATGGTTGAATTTAGGGTCCAAATTCAATGTTTTTTCAGCCACCTTTTTCAGAGAAAGCACTAAAAATTCTCCTTTTTTGAAACTGGTTTCTTATTCCTGAGTTTTTCTAACTAGAGCACAATGGCACCAGAAGTTCACAACTTTATTTCATGTGCCCACATTCTGATCTCATCAACAGCGGCGGCTACTTTGAAATTTTAAAAATGAAATCCATGAAACACTGGCACCTCTTACTTAGGATAATATTACTGAGCTATACCAAATTAGCTAACTGAACAGTCAAGCTCCTTCAACAATTTCTGTGGTTCCTGGTCCTGTCAGGAATCCCCCCTGCCCCCGACACACAAGCTTTACCCCTTACAAAGCCCACAAGGCGTGAGAAAAGCTCAATATGTGGGAATCTGGGTAGTGGGCTCTGAGCAGGACTGCCTGGGGAAGAGAGAAAGTCAGGAGGCAGGACTCTGAGGGAGCTTGAGCAGTTGAGCCAGGACCATGACAGCACATAAATGGAGATGGGAGTAAAGCCCTTCCCTACTCTCTAGCATGCACGCAGAGCAAGAGCAGAAGAGTGAAATGCTTCTATCTGAGACACTGATGTACTAAAAGCCTTAGATTCATAGCTTGTAGAGTCAAAAGGGGCCACAAAGGATCATCATGTCCGACTTCCTTCCCCTGGCAGGAAAGAGGACCGAGGTCAGATGACCCCAGCCAGGTGTCCATCAAGCCTCCTCTTGAAGACCTTCAAGTTAGGCGACAGTACCACCTCTCTTGGAAGCCCATTCCAGATTCTGACCACCCTTACTGTAAAAAATTTCTTCCTAACCTGAATCTACTCTCCACTAGTTTGCATCCATTATTCCTAGTTATTCCTAGGGGTGCCTGGTAAATAGCACATCTCCGATTCCCTGTTGTCCTCCCTTCATAAACTAATAGGCGGCTACAAGGTCTCCCTCAGCCATCTCTTGTGAAGGCTGAAGAGATCTAGAACCCTCAACTTCCTCTAGTAGAGTCTTTCACAGAGGCCACTAATTATATGAGTGGACCTCCTCTGGACCCTCTCCAGATTCCCCATGTCCCTCTTGAAGTGCAGTGCCCAGAACTGGACACAGTACTCCAACTGCAGCCTGACCAATGCCACATAGAGGGGGAGCATCACCTCCCTCGATCTGTTGATCATGCATCTGCTAATGCACGACAAGGTGAGACTGGCCTTGTCGATGGCTTCATTACACTGCCGGCTCATGTTCATCTTGGAGTCAAGTATGACTCCAAGATCCCTCTCAGCCGCTGAGCTGCTGAGGAGGTCACACCCCCAACCTATAGGTGGGTTGGGGATTCCTCCTCCCTGGGTGGAGTACCTTGCATTTATCTTTGTTGAATTGCATCCTATTTCGTTCTGCCCACTGGTCCAACCTGTCCCTGCCCTCCGGTGTGTTAACTTGGCCCCATAACTTGGTATCATCTGCGAACTTGGAGAGGGTACTCTCCACACCCCCATTCAAATCCCTGATGAAGATACTAAATAACACCGGTTCAAGGACTAAACCCTGCAGGACTCCACTGCCCACCTCTTTCCAGGCCAAGAACGACCCGTCCACCACCACTCTCTCTGGGTGCCATCCCTAAGCCAGTTGGCCACCCACCTGACTGCATAAGCATCCACTCCACAGCCTGCTAGCTTCTCGATGAGAATAGGGTGCAAACCTGTCTCAAAGGCCTTCCTAAAGTCCAGGTAGATGACATCAGCCTCAACTCCTGTGTCAAGATGGTGTGTGACCTGGTCATAAAAGGCTATAAGATTTGTCATGCAGGATCTACCTGTGACAAACCCGTGCTGGTTTCCTTTCAGCATCATTTCCCCTGCTGGGCCTTCACAAATGCGCTCTTTGATGATTTTTTTATAGTATTTTCCAAAGGATAGAAGTAAGACTGACTGGTCTAAAGTTACCCAGCTCATCCCTTCTCCCTTTCTTAAAATGGGCACCACATTGGCCCTTTTCCAGTCCTCAGGGACCTGGCCGGAGCTCCATGAATGCTCAAACAGCCGTGCTAGTGGCTCAGCTATGACACTGGCCAATTCCTTGGGCACCCGTGGATGGAGGTCATCCGGAACAGCTGACTTGTACCCATCCAGCCCCTCCAAGTGCTCCTTAACTAAGTCAGCACTAACTGCTGGCAGTCTGGTGCCTTTTGGACATCTGTCTGTGCTCAAGGTGGGGGAACTGTCTTGGTCAGTACTTAGGAATACTGAAGCAAAGAACTTGTTGAAGAACTCTGCCTTTTTCCTTGCGTCAACCACCGACTGACCTGATTTGTCCTGCAGGGGCCCTATGTTACTCTGCGCCTTCCTTTTGCTCACTATGTATCTGTAGAAGGACTTTTTATTGTCCTTAATTGTTGTAGCCAGCCTAAGCCTTGCACAAGGATGCTGCTACAGTGGACTGTTTGGGAAGAGTCCCAACATTACCTGTTGTTGTATTTATGTTGTTACAAAAACTCCTATGGAGAAACAAATAGATGTCCATATCCTGTCACGATATGAGTGGTACAACAAATGACAGTGTTATATAGTGCTACTTTGTTGCAGTGGACATCTGTTTGTTCTCTGCCAGGACAGTGCAGCAAACCTAGAGCTGTTCACACTCTCCAGGTACCCTGGGCATGTGCTCTGGAGCCTTGAGGGGCCTGATTCTGCACAGCCTGGGAATTCCCATGCAGGATTGGGCCCCTCAGGCTATGGGAGCACCTGCTTGGCTTTCCTTACTTACAGACACATGCCCTGGAAAATCTTGGGGTGCCTTTTTGTAAGTGATAAAAGTTGGAGTTCCCTGCTTATGAAGACCTTCCCTGGGATCTCCAGGGATGCGTCTTTAAGTGGGGAAAGCCCAAGTGGGTCCTTGAGTGGAAGCACAGGACCTAGGACTGTCCTGGTACCCAGTGCCTCCATGCTGGGATCTGTGCTGGGCTCCTGCGATCCGTGCTTTGGGAGTCTAAGGGTGGCTGGAGGGCCAGGGCTTGGGGACTGTCTGGGAGGCAGGTAGGGGTGTGCGTGTGTGACCAGCAGGGATAGGGGCTGTGGGTTGGGAATGAGGGGGCACCGACATGGCCTGGGGGGGGGGCTGCAGGTTGCGAGTGAGGGGCACCAGCAGGGCCAGGGGTCAGGAGTGAAAGGCAGCAGCAGGGATGGGGTGCTGTGGGGCCACCAGCAAGGCCACAGGGCTGTGGTTTGGACATAAGGGGCACTAGGGGGGGCAGGGGGCTGTTGGTTGGAAATGCAGGGCACTGGCAGTGCCAGGGGACTGCAGGTTGGGAGTGAAGTGCACCCCTCCACACCAACAGGTGTCCTCTTTTTTGGAACTGGAAATATGGTAATCCTAAATTGTCATTAATACTACAAGGATTCTTAATACCTTCTGCCCTGCTAACGGGGAGCTATTACAAAACTGAATGAATTAAGCACATGCTTCACAGGTAATGAAGTGGTTCTGCCCAACCCCACCTTGGTTAAGACATCTGATTTAACTGAACATGCAGGAAATTTAAAGAAACAAAATGAAAGGAAATCCCAGAGCACTTCCTGGAAAGCAACTGGACCGAAACTCTGATGTACTGCTAGCAAAGACAAATTCTAGAGGGAGGATCCACCACTGAAACTGCCCTGTGCAATACAAGGATCCTCTGTCATTAGTTAACCATAGCCTATGAAAGGCCATTCTTCTTCAGCGGAACTAACCTCCCTCTGTGTCGGACGGTCTTTGAAGGCTTAGAGGAAGTCTTTGACTTAGGGCTTGCCACATCTCCATTTTCAGAGGGGGTAGTATCCTTAATAGGCCCCGGTAGAGGAGCAGGCTCATGAATGATCAGGATGTCATCTTTGTTGTGTTGGCCCAGGTGCTGCTTAGCGAAATCAAAGCCCTTCACACTGGGGGCTTGTAGCTGTTATAAAAGAATGAAGAAAAAACAAGAACCATTTAGTGATGCAGAATGCAAAACCTCAGGTGTCAAGCCGACAATGGCCAGGATATGGGGATTTCAGGAGGAGTTGCACAGTGCATACAACTATATATATTTTTATACCTTTTTATACCTTCAAATGTACATCAACTGCAAAGCCAACCATTCTAAGGGAAAAGGCACATTTGACTCCTACCACACAAACAACTAGTTTCTTGGAGTTTCCATCAGAGGATCCCAAAACACTGCACAAATGTTAATATTGCAAAGTTATTGCTTACATTTTACAGCTGAGACATTGCAACTGCCATATCACAACAGACCAAGGCAGTCGTTCCCTATGCCATGCAGACAGTATTACTAAGTCACACTGCAGTACAAATTATGGGGTGGTGCTCTGGGGTGAACAGAGGGCATTTTAATTAAAGCAGCCCCTGGACAGTCGCTCTAATTAAAATACTGCAGCGTGATGTGTACTCCGCATCCACATTTCAAAATGGCCCTGGGGGTGCTTTAACTAAAGCTTGTTGGACAAGTTTTAGTTAAAGCGTTCCCGCCACCATTTTGAAACGAGGGACACTAAGTACCCGTGACAATGAGGCATGCTGGAGCAGTCTAATGAACCGAGTCTGCTCTGATGCATTCTAATTAGAACGTGCTGGAGCATGTGTATAGGCACCCATACTGTTCAACTGTTTTGGGTGGGAAGTAGCACTGCAAAGGTGTTGTTCCAACTAGCACCACAAAGCTAGAGAGCTGGAAGCAAAGGAGCCATCTTCCTTAGAACGCTGTTGCTTGGGGCAGAACACCAATCGCAATGGAAAAGCAGGAAAGACCTGATAAAAGCAGGAAGACCTGATAAAACCACAAGATTAAAATTCTTTATTCACTTCTATTAGGTTCCATGATGAGTAAAAAGCAATGTTTATCCAGATAAGCAAGAGCCTGCTGAGTGTAAAGTCCTTAGTTATGCAACACACATGCACGTGTGCACACACACAAACATTAATGGGAGTTTTACTTCAAGGTTTTCAAAATAATGTGTGTCACATAACTAATCTCTTTTTTAATATTTTGTTACAGTCTCCTTTAACTTAATTCAAACCACACAAATTAGATATTCACCTGCTAATTTTACGGATGTCAGAAAAATCATAAATGCTGTGATGCTGAATTTTAAACATACATTTTTAATTTTGCTTTTCTTACAGTGTCAGTCAATTAAAAATGATGTCTGGAAGCTGAAAGTTGGGGGGGGGACGGGGGGGCGGAATAAAACCTTAACAATTCTGGCTTTCAAAGTGTATGTGTGCACATGCACACATGCTCACGCTGTACAATGAGCATACCAAAAACCGTGTACATTCCTAAAATGGGTTTCCTGCAAACTGAAGCATGTGTCTGGGGATATTTATGGGAGCATAAAGTTTCAAAATTTAAATGAAACCTCTTTCATAAAGCTTGGCACATTGATGCTCTAACTACAAACAGGTCTGTCTGTTATAATGCCAAAGATAAGTTTGCTTAAGGAATATTTTGAGATAATCCCCGCAAAATATTTTCTCAGTAAGCAAACATTTTCCAAAGGTCCCTGCAGATGACCTTAAAGGAGAAGAATGCACTATCTACTTAATCCAGCAGATGGTGATAAAAGCTCTACTTTGTAAAGACTCCTTGAAAAGTAAGAACATATTTATGACACGTGCCTGAATAACAGTTTAGGGTTGGTTTTATGTATTTATGTATTTATTTATTTATTTATGTTGAGGGCAGCGGGGAGTGGGTAAAAGGAGAGGTATTTTCTTTCTTTTCTTTCCTTCCTTTCTTGTTTTTCCACAAAAGCAGAAAGTTTAACCCAGTGGTTCTCAACTGGGGTTTCACAGCACCCCAGCATGCTGCAAGTCCCTTCCAGGGTGCCGTGACATGTGACAGAGACAGAGGCAGATCAGGGAGCAGCAAGAGTCTGCACTCTTCCTGCAGCTCTTCTTAAAAAAAACCTCTAGACTCATTGAACATGTCCTTTTTGAATGGTCTTACTCTTCCACTTATCAGATTATCTTTACTGCTGCTTTTCTCTCATCTGTTAGCTACTCGATGTTTCTTCTATCCTAAAAATAGACAGCTTGAGGTAACTGTCTTAGATCTGAGGAAGGGTACTTGGTACCTGAAATCTTGTCTATATCCCTCTCAACTGCACAGTTGGCCCAATAAAAGATATCGCACACAAAAATCCTTTACCTTGTCACTTCAAATCCTTATTCTCCATTCATCCTCCTGCTTTCCAACACAAATGTTTTCTTTTTTAATCTCTTGTAGCACCTTCCTAGACAAATCTCAGAACTTCTGTTCCATTCTCACTGGCTGTTGTCAACTGCAGCAGAATTTACATTCTCTTTCTTACATTCTCATCCTCCTTTGGTTTTCATTATTTTGTCTTTTCCTAGACAAAAGGGGAGGGGAATTCCTCCCCTTTTCCCAATTGTTTTTTCAGCATCTCCTTTGCCTAGGGATGCAGATTATCTTCCTTTCCCTCTCCAGAGTCCTAAGAAACTCAGGTTTTGTCATCCTCCTCCCTTCTCCCTTTGCATCTTCTCTCTGGGTACCTCTATGAAGTCCACTCCTCTCACCAACCATTTGGCATTTTCTGCCTTGCCTCTTGGGAAGACTTTCTGAACTGATCCATACACTTCTAAAAGTGCCTAGCATGTGTGCAAATTCCAATTTTTCAAAGATTTAGTTTGGTCAAATGTGGGCTTTTTTTTTTTATTTATTTATTTTTTTTTTACAAAATTAGCAAAAGGCACATCCTTCCTGCTAAGTCACCCATCCGATTGCCAACTGAGCTGTTGATCCAAAGCATTAAAGCACTAGAAATTCTCACAAAAGTTGTAAGATCATTTTTGTACAGTGCATACAACTATATATATTTTTCTCTAATTGCCTCCTCTGAAACAGCAGAACCCCTTTTTATTGGGCCTATCAAAGAAAAAAAAACAAGCCTGAAACAGACACCCAAAATTAAAATTTGGTAAAACTATATAAGAAACATGAAAATAAGACTTTCTGAAAAGCAATGCCAGGCAACCCTAAATGACAGCTGTGCAATGCATATAACCATAACAGTTCTACCTACCTATCTTCACATACAAAATATATTTCATGGGTTTTTTTCATATATCTTATACACACGCACACATATTATCAGTCTGAACTTAAAACAGTCAGTCCTTGGTAAAATTTCTACCACCTCATCTAAACTGTCCATTAACAGAAATGTTAATTCGTAGGCAGCCATCAGTTTTAGGAGACCATGGGGAGGACTGTGCCTTTGGCAGGTTTCCAGGTACCACCACAGCGTCTTGAGTGGCTGATGAGTCCAATGCACAACAAGCAGACCTTCCCACAAGTTACACATACAAATGCAGTTAAGCTTGCACTGGCATACCAAGGACTGTTTTGTGTTGCCTGCTTCTCATGCCTCTTCTCTAGCTTGAGTACAGTGGCTGCCAATGAATTAACATGAGTTAATACAGTTTAGGATATAGAAATAATGCCTAAATAATTCCAAAAGTTGGCAAAAAACTCCATTTCCATTTCTTCAATTTTCTGGATCATGATAACCTCATGACTTATTAAAAATGACAGTGACCAAAAAAATCACAATATTTTAAGCAACAAGCATCTGAAGGCCATTGCAACACAAATCCACATTCAGCAAGTCTAGAAGTCACAACACTGACATACAGTGGAATAAATCAGTGTAGTTCAGGGCTGAAAATGCTGCTGGCATTTCTGTATTAGCTTTTGTGTACTACAGAGAGGACTTTCTTTCGTCTGTATATATATAAAACAAGTGATAAACTATAGCAGGCTGCTCTGATTGGATGGTCTATATTCACCTCTAAATTTTGGTAATAAGAAACCCAAGGGTGGAGTAGTCATTTCACTATTCATAGTGGTCAACCAAAAGGGCAAATATTTCTTGTTAAGCAAAAACACATTTGTGCTGGTACTGCTATCAGTCCAGGTACTGAAAACAGAACCTCACAATTTAATTTTATTGTCCTCTCAGCCTTTGAAAAATCTCAGTAAAAACAGCTGTGAACTTGCAGGATAAGGGGAAAATCACACCAGCTAGGGTACAGAATGAGCAGGGTTCAAATGACCACCTTCCTACTATTGCCATATAAGTGCTGTGTGATCACTTAAAGAAACTGGATGTATATAAGTCAGCAGAACCGGATGAACTTCATCCAAGTGCGTTGAAAGAGCTGGCCGAAGTAATTGCAGAACCCCTGGCGAATCTCTCTTCCAAAACTTGTGATGCTCCGGTGAGGTCCCCGAGGACAGGATGAGGGCCAATGTTGTGCCCATCTTCAAGAAGGGGAGGAGGGAGGACCTGGGTAACTATAGACTAACTAGCCAATTAGCCTAACTTCCATCACAGGGAAAATCCTGGAAAAATTCCTTGAGGAGTCTATGTGCGATAGGCTTGCAGAAGGTAGGATTCTGAATGACAGCCAGCATGGCTTCATCATGAGCAGGTCTCATCTTACCAACCTCATCCCCTTTTATGATCAGGTGACTCACCACCTGGATAAGAGAGAGGGGGCTGATACTATATACCTCGACTTCCAGAAAGCTTTCGATCCGGTATCCGATGATGTTCTCACAAGAAAATTGGAAGACTGTGGGCTTAACTGCAAGACAGTCAAGTGGGCAGGAAGCTGGCTGAGGGGACCCAGAGAGTCCTAATGAATGGATCTGTGTCGTGTTGGCGAGAAGTAGTCAGTGGTGTCCCGCTGGGGTCGGTGCTTGGTCTAGCGCTGTTCAACATCTTCATCAGCAATTTGGATGTGGGGCTGAAGAACTCACTGGCCAAGTTCACAGATGACATTAAGTTATTGGGAAGCGTGGTCACACTTGAAGATAGGCTGCAGATACAGGCGGACCTAGACAGGCTTGCAAGTTGGGCAGACCGGAACCAGATGAAGTTCAATGTCGAGAAACAAAGTGATCCACCTGGGGATGAACAATCCCCTGCACACCTACAGGCTTGGCAATCCCAACCTGACCAGCACTACAAATGAAAGGGCCCCGGGGGTAATAAAAGACTACATTATGAACATGAACCGACAGTGTGATACTGTAGCCAGCAGGGCTAACTATACTCTGGCATGCATCAATCGATGCATTTCCTGCGAAACCAAAGAAGTGATTCTCCCACTCTACTTGGCATTGGTGAGATCACAGCTGGAGTACTGTGCCCAGTTCTGGGTGCCACACTTTAACAAGGACATGGTAAAGCTTGAGAGAGTTGAGAGCAGGGCCTCCCATATGATCAGAGACTTGCGCAGCAAGCCATTCGAGGAAAGGCTGAGGGATCTGGGACTCTTCAGCCTGAAAAAAGAAGGCTGAGAGGGGACTTGGTAGCAGCTTACTGCTAAATTAGGGGAGTACACATCAAGGGCTTGGTGAACAACTGTTCACCAGGGTAGCCTTGGGGAAAACTAGAAGTAATGCTTACAAACTCCTGTAAGACTCTTTTGGGCTCGACACTAGGAAAAACTACTTCACAGCTAGCGTGTCCAGACTGTGGAATAAGTTCCCTCCAGAGGTGGTGGAATGGCCTACCCTGGAAATCTTCAAGAGGAGACTGGGCGGTCACTTTGCTGGGGTCACCTGACCCCAGCTGTCTTTCCTGCTTGGTGCAGGGTGCTGGACCTGATGATCTTCCGAGGTCCCTTCCAGCTTTACAAGCTATGAATCTATGAAGGTACTGCTGACCTCCAGTACCCATATGAATGAACTGACCTATTATCAAGGCAGCTGTTGATCAATGCAAAATAACAGAAGCTGAAGCCATGGGCCAAGTTTTTTAAAATATGGGTCCAAGATGCATATTCAGACTCAAGTCAATTTTAAAAAAAAAGGAAAAGCAGCAATCAGTTTAGACATCAAGCTATTCAACTATGGATGCAAGGCAGTAACTCTTGGAACCCATACCTTAAATGTCCAATAGTGGCACAGATTCTGTGGCTGCATCCTTCACTAGCTATATCCCCAAATTCCAGCAGTCCAGCAGACTATCCAGCCTTTGGCCATATGTTTGACACTGCTGTTCTACAATGCTCATCCAATAAAGAGAGGAGAGACTGGCTGAAAAAATTCTTCCGATGCTTTCAATATAGCCTGAGTTCCAGACTGTTTGCTATTACATTGCTTTCATAGATACAGACACAACATGAATGATAAGAACATGCTTCCCAAGAATGTCACTTGTACACACAGACCTGTGACTGGTTGGAATGGAAAATAATGCAGAGGAAATGTGTTTCTTAAAATAACTTACTCAGCTCTTCAGTACAGGGATCATACTGCAACTCCTATTCTTAAAGCAATTTCTTTAGTAGTAGCTGCAGCAGTATTAAAACGTGAATATGATGAGTACCATATCAAGACATTTAGTTTCCTATCACTTTTATATGTACAGTGTTGCCTTGTTCTTTGTAGATGTACATGCTCTGAACAGAGGCCATGAAAACGCATTGCTAAAGAAACAAAAGAGCTAATCTTAATCACAAAAAATAATACTTTGGGGTTAGGGAGCTAATCTACAAACAGCATTAGAATCCCTTGAAAAATATTTTGCTGAATTATAACCTGGCTAAAATGCTAGCACATACACTTCTGGAAAACCACTGGGATAAAATAGCAAATGTTACTTAAAGAAACTTTACAGAAAAGGTGATTTGAAATCTAGTTATTTAAATCTGGGGAGGAAATGAAGGCCAATAAGCATAATGCTAGCAGAAGCTGGAAAATCTATTTCAGTCGGTCTGATATAGGGGCAGCTAAACGTTTTAGCGTACAATCTCTTTTCTCAGTTTGAAATTCATGGCATCAACCTTCTGTATGTTTATCCCAGTGATTGTAAGAGTGGTAAAGTATGAATTCACTATGTAGCTTTTAGGATGTAGCAGTACTGCAAACTACCCCATAGCAGCTGTGTTTCAGGGACACATCTTTAACTGCACCTTGCACTCTACCCTCTCCTGCAAATTACCTAAAACCATATTGCTTCCAAAAGGTCGACTGCCCTTAAATTTTCCAAATGTGTTACATGAGAATGGCTCTAAATAGGCTCAAACCCTCCTTTTAGTATATTTATACTGTGCTAAAAGTCATACAAATGTAATAAACTGCCATTGCTTCCTACAAGGTTGAATATCATGTTTTGTGCATTTGAGGTTAACACCACTTTCCTATCACTGTCCCACAAGGAACGGAAGCTTGACCACATCAGTTAATGGCAGTACTCCTTCAGCTCACATCAGTCATAGAACAGCAGGGCTGGAAGAGGCCTCCAGAGGCCACCTAGTCCAACCTCTTGCCCAAGGCAGGATCATCCCTATTTAAGACATTCTATATCAGTGGTCCCCAACCTTTTAAAGTAGGAGATCACCATTGGCATTTAAAAAGCAACCCAAGATCTACCATGAGCCACTGCTACCCCCCCACCAGCCAGCAGGCAAGTCTGTGGGGAGGGAAGAAGAGGGTAGATCGAGGCAGACGGAGAAAAAATTATTTGGGGGTGCACCTCCCCAGCAGGTAAGTCCCACCCGGCCGGGGCCCCACTAAAATTACCCCTGCTCCTGCCTCTGTGGCACTGTCCATCACCGTGGGGGCCTCGATCTAGCCTCTACCTCTTCTCTCCCCCATGGACTGACCTGCTGGACTGGGGCATGCATGTACGCGGGCACTCAGCCCCCCACCCACCCACCCCGACTCCAATAGGCTCCGAGGTCTACCAGTGGATCAAAACCCACTGTTCTATATAATCCATAATCTAAGATTTATGTAAGTTTACCATCAACCCTGACACAAACACAGACATAACATCCTAACCTGCAACAGGTAAAGGAGGGGAACCATGACAGCCAATCAAATCAGAAGAGTTTGTGCTTCTGAAGTATAAAGTCCTTAAGGGTCCAATAAATTGCAACAATAGACAATATTTAGGGGTTTTAATCCACAGGGTAGCAGAAAGACTCCTTCCCAAAGTGACCAGAGTCAAACCTGATTATAGCATGTGGTCAAGTACGCTTCTCTTGGACCCAGGAGATTGAAAGGGGCCCTCCAACTTTCTGAACAAGCTCCCTTTGAAAGTGTGACTCTAGACTTTCTAATCCATTTCTATACAAATATTTACTGAAGCAGAAACTCCTCAAAAAAGCACCTTTTCAGAATTCTGCCTGAGAGTAATTAAAAAAAAAAGAGTTTTTTTAAACTCAGAAATATTTAAAGACACCTATTCTGGAGCAGCCTCCCAATGAAAGCTTCTTTTCGTGATTCATGTTGTCCCTTCATGACTTTCGTAATGCACTTCTCTTAGCTCACTAGATCTCTTGAAACCACCATATTATTTTCCTTCCATTAAAAGACCTTAATTATGACTGCAACTTGATACAGAAATTGCGTAAGTGTCTGGAATATCTTAAAATGGAAACAGGTGGTTTGGAAAACCACTAAACTGCTACAGTGACATCTACAGAACAGCAGCAGTAGCTTAAAGCATAGAGCAAGATTTCAGGCAATCACACCTTAAAACACTCTTGAATACTACCTCCTCCCAACTAATACAAAATTAAGGTAGCAGAAAATTTGCCACCTGAAAAACTTTTAATTGAATCAGTGTTTTCCAAAGGAAATCTAAATGTTTTAGGAGAATGGACAGAATCTTGTTGTAATTCATGACAAAATTAAATCAGAATGCTCCGTTTCCACGAGGTTAGACCAGTGGTTGTCAACCTCATTAGACTCAAGGCACCCCAGCTCTCAGCTTTGATCTTTTTTTTTTTTTTGGGGGGGGGGGGGGGGGGGGGACGACGACGACAACGGACGACTACCAAAAATAATAGAAAAATTCTTCTGTGGTAATCAACTCAGCATGACCACAACAGGTCAGAAATATTTTTGACACTATTTTAAATTTCTGGGTTTATACTGTGATTTGTATGTAGCTGTTTGCAGCCTTAAAAGAATCTCCTCTCCATCAAACCTCATAGAGAATCACAGGGTTAGAAAAAGGTGGAGTGTTTCATCAAGCAAAGCATTTATATGGAAGTACTTCAATACTTCTGAAATTAAATTTTGAAAAAATCAGGATCACTTGTAGAATAGAAATGGGACATGAAGCTGGGAGGCAGAGAGTTAGTGGGATGGGGGTGGGTAATGAAATGGGAGGTGGAAAGAAAATGGGGATGGTGGAAGGGTGGTGAAATGAAGGAAGTCAGCCAATGAAGGGTAAAATAAAGAGAAGTTAAGAGAGAATTTAAAATGAAACAAGAAGGAAAAAGATTACAGAAGGTCTCATGTTTTAATACATTGGGATTTGAGATTGGGGTGTGGAGGTGCTGACTCTGCTTCTTGGTGTGGCTGGGAGGTGGGAGCGGTGAGGAAAGGCACTTTCCTTCGTAGAGCCCCTGCTCTGGGGCTCATGGGGGCACTATCACGCCCCCCCTACCTGGTCCCCTAGACTCCACTCCTGGAACCATCCACGCCCTGTGACCTGACTAGCTGGCATATGCTCTGTAGGCTGTTTTCATGGGGCTACACACCTAGGGGTGGCAAGGGGAGTTGGCTTGGTGCCAGAATTGTCCTCTAGACATTAGAGTTCAGGGATGGAAAGTTTAGCTAAACAGATCAGAAGGGTGGTGGAGGGGCCGCTGCATCCTGGGATGCTGGAGGACTGTAACTTGGGTGCCTTATTTGTGGGGACTGGCTACACATTAACAGAACACGAGCCGAGTAACATGTATCAGAGATAACCCTGCCTTTGAGTGGCATAATTGTAAGCTGCCTGAAGTATGCGTAAACTAGTTTCAGGTGTTCAATCCAGGGGTTAAGAGCTCCAGAATCAGCCAAAAATTAACGTCTAACAAGGCCCTTACACTGATGCCTTTTTCATAAGCTTGCCCTCTTATTAAACGGTTATTAATTGCATCCATTTGCTCTTTAAAATAATTATTCATAAGCCTCACATGCAAGTCTCATCCACTGCAAAGCTAAAAGCTAGACAGCAAACATCAAAATACAGCAAGTTTTCCCTTAGAACTGGAATTTCAACACTGGTCAAAGAGAAAAACATCTTGTGGCCACCAGCATCAGAACACAGCACACACACTGACGTTCCAGAGATAAACTTAACTTCACCACAAGCAATAGGAAAAGTGCTAATTAGTGATGGTCAACCAGGTGCCACAGTATCCTGGGGTGCCTTGAAATCCCTTCAAGGGTGCCACAGCGTGTCACACAATGTTAGCACGGTTAGGTGTGCAAACATGATCCACAAGATAAACCCAGGGATTTCAAATAGGAATCCAGTGTCAAAAACATTCTGCCCTGTCATGGTCTGAGTTCCTTGAAGCAGCAAAACTGCTCGAGTATTTTTCTGTAGTCAAAAAATGAGCAAAAGCTAAGAGCTGGCATTTTCCAAGGGGTTCCAAAGTCTCATGAGGAATGCCCCAAGTCTAACAAGGTTGAGAACCACTGTGATATAGACTCATGAGGTTAGGCATGAAGGAAAATTTTTAATGTTATGCTTTTTTTGTCTGTGTGTTTGAGGTTTTATTGGACATAATAAAGACAACTCTGTGCTCCTAACAAATGAAATATTCATCACTTAAACCTAACTATATAAAAAGTGCCTATGATAAAGCCATATACAGGTATTACAAATATATTTAAAATGCATGATGAATAAAGAATAGAACAATTCACATACAGAAAATGAAATATGTCAACCTCACGGATCAACTTCAATACGAAACACTGAAGATCTTTGAAAGGTTCACATTCCCTGTCTCACTGCTGTAATCACAGTATGAGCTGTCAGATGTTTCTGAGGGTTTAGTGATCTGCACCAAATGACTCAGTATGTGAAAAAAATGTGTCAGTACTGATTTGACACTGGTCTTTTGTAGCTTCCAAAGTAACTACATAAAGCAGGGGTAGGCAGTGTGGCATGCACAGGCATTTTGCTTGGCACGTACGCCTCGGGGCAAAAGGTGGGGAAGTGGCTGGGCACTGCCACAACAAGGATCAGGCCCCTCTCAGCTCTCCCACCATCTGCCCCCGGCACGCCAACATCTTACAAGTTGAGGCTGTGGGTGTTTCTGGTACTCTGCCCAGAAACGCTGCCGACCCCTGACAAAGTATTGTCATGGATCCACAGGCAGAAGCACTTTGGAGGATTTGCCGGTTCCCCTAAAGCAGGATTTCTCAACCCATGGGTTGCAACCCAAATGTGGGTTACAAGAATATATGCAAGGGTCATGAAAAAAGTTTAAAAATGGATTCTCTTTTAAAGGAGAAAAACCATGGAAATCGTGGGTTTTCCCTTGCAGGTTGGCAGAGTTCCAGCCTGAGAGGGGCTGCTTGGGACCCCCCACACCCCTCAAACACCCCCAGCCCAACACAACCACCCCCTGCCCCACACACTGGGGGGCTGGGTGCAGGGGGCTGCAGGTTTGGAGTGAAGGGCACTGGGTTGGGACTGACCATCAATGTTTACAAATGGGTCCTGGTACAAAAAAGGTTGAGAACCACTGCCTTAAAGATAGGGGTAGGGGTGTGGGTTTGCGGGGCTAGGCAGGGAGGGAGCTGCATGGAGTGTCCTAGAGGCAGTAAACTATAGTCAAGGTATGAGGTATAATCTCAACACATACACTATGGAAGATGAACTATTTTACAAATCTATCCTACCATAGTGCAGCAGCAAGCATCTATCAAACTGTAGGTGCTATCCAAATATGAATAAAGTCTAGAATGCTCCTATCATCAAGTCATTATAGAGTTAAATATGATCATATTACATCAGCTACTGCATCCTGATTGGAACTTCACACTACATTTTTTTTTTGCTTTCTAATTTATGCATCTCAAATTTAATAAATAGAATTTTCTAATGTTAGAAGAATTACCAGTCAGTCTTTCATCTATTAAGCTTTGACTCTAGCAAGAACAGTAGGAAGAGTGATTTTTTCCCCCTTAGGATTGAGGTAAACAGCAAATATTTTAGATATGAATTCTTTGTCTCATTTTCAAACAGCCTCAAAATGGGTGAAAGGACATTGTAAGAAATGTATATATTGACTAATTAGTAGTTTTAAACAAGACATTTGTGCAGTACAGTCTGTTCAATAGTTATTCAGCACCTCAGGAGGACAGCCGCTGCAAAACAGCTCATCGGGAGGAAGTTGCATCACATACACTGAAGAAAAGGATTTCACTAAATCCTACCCAGCTTGTGAGAAAATAGCTATCGACTCCAAAGGGGACCCAGGCTTGTCTGCCAGTTCCAAAACTGTAATATTATAAGAAGAAAAATGGAAGTGCTAATAGAAACAATTTGTTCCTCTAACTCAGTGATCCCTGATCTGTGGTTTTGATATTGCTTGTGGACACAGAAAATTCAAGAGTTAAAACTGAGGCTGATAGAGGGAACAAAGGAAGACAGTACCTGCAGTATGCTTCTTACTCAGTATTGTAGCCCATGTGCCAGTGAAGGTTGCTGACTACTGAGCTAACTGAAAGTATATCTGTGAAGCCCGTGGAGACGCTAATTTAGTTTTCAGACAGTATTTTTAGATGAGTATCATTTAATGAAACTGATTTTCTTTGTAAGAAAACTCATATAATTTTTAAGTGCAGAGCTGCTGCCTACACATTCTATAGATGAAGAAAAACATTACAAGATGTCAAAACATTACCATTATTCAGTCTTCACTTTAGGAACAGATACAACTTCACCAAAAATATCACTGCATTTTTGCCTGAGGGAAGAGCAGCATTTTAGGAAATGGGGAGCAGCTGGGGGTAGGAGGGGGAGCTCTATAGCATATAATATATACAAAAGTCTCAGCTGTCCCAGGGGTGACATCACAATGAAAGCATGAAATTCAGGCTGGAAACAGATGTCACCTTTTTGCTGCCATAACAATTTTTGTGGAGGTACAAAGTGAAAGCAAATAGATGTCTATGTCCTTTCTTATGCCACAAATGCCTTTTTTGTGTACATGACAAAAGGTAGTAACAATTTGCACTGCTTTTTCACAGCAGACAACCATTTGCTTTAGGGCAGGAGAGCACTGGCAGCCTAGGCCTGCTTGCACTCTCCAGCTGCCCTGGGCAGGCACTCCCATGGCTTATGGGGCCTGGCAATGTGCGTCCTGGTTCGGGCCTCTCAAACCCCAAGAGCACGCAAATTCGAGCCTCTCAAACCCCAGGAGCACCTGCCCAGGCTTCCCTGCCAATAGAGACATGTCCCCAGGGATCTTTGGGAGCCCTGTCTGTAAGTGGGGAACTCTAACATTCTCTGCCTACAGAGGAGATTCCTGGTGGTGCCTCTGTAGAAGGGGCATGCATCACTCGTTGTCCTGCATGATCAATTGGCAGGATAATGGGTGAGGTGCATTTTACCTAGTGAAGCAAATCAGCTGTGCTGGGACATCTGGGCACAGCTGACCCAGTTCATTTGGCAATGTCTGCCCTCAGACAACAGCTGTCCTTGTTAGAGAAAGGACCACTTTAGACATGACTCAGATACTCACAGGTAAGTCAAGTTTGCAGTGATGCACAGAGCACTAGGGAAACTCTTCCTAGCCAGCACTGGCATGGATTAGCACCAACCCAGGGCCAGCTGGCAACAGTCCTCAGAGGACTGGGGACAGCTGGAGCACAATGCCCTCTGTCCATGTCTCTCCCATCATCCTGACTCATCCCCTGTGCTGCAGTCTATAGGGAAGGTGAATATAATATGCTTTGTAATCATGTTAGTTCTGTGCCCACAGGGGGATCCCTCCACACATCATGCACCCTGGGGAATCCCATGCAAAGAGGATGTGGGCAGCTTGCTGCCTTTCAGACAACTAAGTGTCACACAGGGAGCAGAGCACTGAAGCAGGTGCTGTCTGGAAAGGGGGAAAAATGCTTCTTAACTTTTAGATGTGGTCTTCTGGGGGATGGACTGAACTGAACAAGCCATGCGATCAAAGCCATGGGTGGAAAGCCAGTGGATATGAAGTGCCAAGTACTTAAAGAAAACTTGCCAGACCTTTTAAATAAATCATCAATAGGCTCATTGTGGGCACCCCTGCATGGTATTGCCCTTAGCAGGGAAGAGACCTGTTCCCTGAATAACTGTCAACAGCTGTAACCACCTCGGAGCCCAAACAGAGAATTTGATTTTATCAGCTGGAAACTTGTACAGTTTAGGCAAAATGAGATCCAGTAAAATTAGGGGTCATTAATCAATTTTTGGATGATCAGGAGGGCAATCGGATTACCAAAACTGTTTGCGTTACAACTAGCAGACAACTTTTCACCTTCCCAGTCCTGAAAGTACTGATTTTTGGGCTCTGGCAAAGATTTATTAGCATCTTGATTACATTATTTTATTTACTTATTTTTTATCTCAGTATCCCCAAACAGGGTAAGGGCAGCTTACAATAAAAGAGAAAAAGACAAAAAAAAAAAGAAGGGGGTGAATATGATTTTTCCACAGGAGTAGGAGGTTCTCCAGTACAAAGCAAGAGGACTACTCTGATATGAGAAACATTTCTCCATTTCCTTAATAAGATTAAAAAATATTCAATGGGCCATACAAACACAGCTTCCTTAGAACAAAGGAAGTTCACCTAGTGATGGATGTGATTACCATGGAGGCAAGGGACAGAATCTTGTAATTTACAAATACCAACTTGGAATCCTCTTTACTTCCAAAAGCAACAAATCCCTTATCCAACTTGCCAACACAGATGACATCAGGACAAATTTCCTTTAAAATGCAATAGCATACAGAGCCAGCCACCAACACTTGATGTGCCCTTTATATAACTCTCTCTCAGAAATGGATCCAAAATAGCTCTGCTTAGAGAAGCAGTGCCAGTGATTTCTATTGCAAAATTTCTTGTGTAGAAATTGTCCTCACTGCTTCTCCACCATTCAAATAAGATCCAAATAATTCTGGTTTAAACATCTGGTTTCCAATAAGAACTCTTGAAATGAACTTAACACACATTATTTGTAAAAGCCTCATTACAGTGATAGGGGACAGGAAAGACTTGGACTTTGTTCTCAGTATTTTACTGAATCCACTCCCCACGAAAAAAGATATCTGTTTTCTATCTTCTAGGCCTGTGGTGCTCAAACTCTGGCCTGCAGGCTGAATCCAGCCAATCTAGAAATGTAATAGCAGGGGAGCAATGGCGGCATTAAATGCCACGGCTTCCAGAGTTGCAACAATGGGTTGGCTGGTTGACATGGCCAGTGTGCCAGTGAAATCTGAATCTATCCCGTGCATTAGTCCCACCAACAGGATCCAGTCTGCATGATGAAGCTACATAAGTCATGCAGCCCGCAGGACCAGAAGGCTGAGCACCACTGTTTTAGACAGCTAAGACATTTATATGGCTCATGGAAGCATGGCTCACTGTGGTGTCAGAGCACTTCACAGCTCCCCAGAAAAGCACTACTGTCCCAATACTGCACATGGGGGATTGCAGTACAGAGCAAGGAAGGGTTAGATGTATTTTGAAGCCTAGCTCCCAGTGACAGCAGCACTTCCCTTTTATGAGGATAAATATATTGGGAGGTGCACAGATGCTACAATGCTGGAAGCCATCTACAGAAGCACCTTAAATACTCAGAAATGAGAAGAGAAACTTTACAAAGAGTGGACTTGCACAGATTTAGAGCACAGGCTCAGATAGAAGACCGGGTATTCATATCAAAATGAGACAGACCTTGCTTAAAATCACATCAGTGGAAGATGGTGAAAGAACAGAGGATACTGAACTAATATACTAAGATACAGAATCCAACAGACTTAATGATGTCTTTAAGTGCTGAAAAAGATGCAAAACAGTCTTTAAATTATGGATTAGCAGCAAATAGCCCCAAAACAAACTGGGCTTAAATGCCAGTTGCATTAACCATGCATTTTCTTTGCCAACATCTCACACACTTTGGTAGCAAGAAACATGCCCACTCAAGTGAAGCAGCCCCCGCAGTTTCCCTCATGTACATACCAGACTGCTGAAGGAACTGAAAGTATTAGAGCTTACACAATATACCATCCTATATGACTTTTTCTGGCTGTGGGCCAGAATGGCCCACCACTGGTCAGAGACAGGTAGGAGCTCGGACCTGCCTGTAGCCAGCACAGGGAGGCACACACAGCTGCCACCAAATACTGCTGAAGCCCCATGTTCACAGGCCAGATCCCACAGCTCTACTCAGTGGGCTAGATCTGGCCCCTGGGCCATAGGTTGCCAACCTTTGCTATACAGTAGCATCTTAGTATAGCAGAACCACTGTTTACTGTATTAAGAAGAATAGCGAAATGGACTGTAAAGCAAGCATAGCACTGTCTGCCGGTAATACCTCTGGAGAGCTACCAGTGTGATATAAACTGGCAAAGTAGTTTCACAGCAAGGCCTCTGTGAAACTGCTTAAGCCACTGAAATAAATGCACGCACAAATCCCAAAAAACAAACAAATACATAAACAAATCCCTCAGTTTATCTTCTCAACCATATAATTAACCTACAACATGCTTTGTGTTTGAAGAATTGTATTTTTCTCCCAGTTAATTCTGTGCCTTGGATGCTTTAATTACATACTTTGTTATTTACAGTTCATGGAGTTATTCACTATATTTTTTCTTTTTAAAGGTTCTTTAGCACAGCAAATATAATGTATTCTCTTAGGAAGTCTTCATTGTGTTAAAAAAAAAAGTCATTTTCTTAATTAAAAAGCCTGATCATCTGTTTTTCTCATATAGGTAAGGAAAAGTTTTATTTTTCTTTCAATAGCTTGGAAGAAAGGTGTACTGTTTTAAGTACAGCTGTATAGGTTAAAGCAATATAACCTCCTGATATGAAATCAGTTTTAAAAATATAAGGCTAAAGACCCTTTAACTGATTTAAAAAGGGACGGAAAGATGCTGGTCAGGAGTGCACATTAACTGTTACACTCTTAAGTCGGCATGATTCTGCAACTAAAAAAGTTAGCTAAATCCATAAACTTTAACCGAATCAAACAAGGATAAAAGTTGCAATGGTTTCCTAAAAGTAGGCAGATGCACCAATTACATTGTAACAGCTCCCAGTAATATCATTTGCTATTAATACAGTTGCATCTTTCTATATCCTAAAAGATGGTGTATAATGATAAAGCTAGTTCTAAAACCAGAAGGGGAAGAATTATACCAGCATGGGTTGCTATTCTATTGTTATAACTGTACCCACACTAGGACTTTTTTTGGCTACTATTTCAGTAAAAAAAAAACAACAAAAAAAAACCAACCACATCTGCTTAATTTCTCTTTACAGTTAAAAATGAAGGATCATATTTTTCATTGGCACTATTATCTTGATTTCTAGTAAAGGGAGGAGAGAGGGAAGAGAGACCGATTTTTAAAATAGGGTTTGAATGTTTTGTTTACCATCATAGGGCCTGCGCTACATTATTTCAATCCATTTTTCTCTTCCCCTTTCATTCAATGCAACAAAACAGAAATCAACACACACAAAATTCAAGAGGCAGGACCTGAATAAAATGGTTCCACTGATCAAGTACTGGTTCAACTATTTGGTGATTTTTAGCACTCATTAAACCTTCTAATGTTTTGCTGAAGAGTAGTCTTGGACTTTCTCTATAGCAGGCTTGTCCAACATGTGGCCCGTGGGCCACCATGTGGCCCTCCAAGCTGTTTTCTGAGCTGTTTTTTTTTTGTGTGGGGGGGGGGGGGGGGTGATGTGATACTGCTTCCTGTGAGGTCTTTGAATATGGCTCGCAGGCCCACTGGGGGATAAAAACTTCATGATCTGGCCCCACATTCAAAAAAGGTTGGACACCCCTTCTCTATAGTAAAGGCATTCTTTACCTGTTTTACAGCAAGGTGACAAGAAAACCCTAAAGCCTATTCCACACTGAAGTGGAAGGACCTTTTCTGTTGTTCTTGGTTCTTGACTCACAACTGATGGAAAGAGACAAAAAATCAACAGTTTGGGAAACTAATTATGTAAGTAGTTAAAGCCTCATCACTTGGCACACTTAATATATTTAATACTGTGCTAGGCAAGTCATTAGAAAACATATTATATGGTTAATTTCCAAAAGCACCCAAGGGCTATAACAGATGCTTATGGGTTCCTTTCCAGTTTGTATCATATGTCTCTGAAAAGATAATATTACATGTTCTCCAGATAAAAAGGACTTGTGAATCAAAAATCTTTTAAAAGTTTTTTAATTAAGTGACTAAAATAAAAAGCACCATTCAAGCAGTGAAGAAACTGAATGTACAGCCTAGATTTTTTCCAAAATGAAAAGAAGCTTTAAAGATGTTTCTATCAGTCAATGCAACTGCTGTCACAGAAAGCCTAAGACAGTAGAAAAGTCCTGATGATTTAGGC
This sequence comes from Alligator sinensis, assembly GCF_000455745.1. NCBI lineage: Eukaryota > Metazoa > Chordata > Crocodylia > Alligatoridae > Alligator > Alligator sinensis. The sequence continues at coordinate 2,355,560 of NW_005841931.1, read as the reverse complement.
TTGTTCATGCTTGTACAGAAAGTATGGATTCTCCTGCTGAGATACAGATTTATTAAGCATTTTGATAAAATGGAATTCAATCTGTCCTTCCATTGCATGTTTTTAAAAAACTGAAACAAACTTAGAAAAGGCAGATGAACACAGCATCTGAAGTACTGAGGATCTGAGTCATCAACTGGAATAATTCTTTTTTATCCATTACATTGGGGTCGGCAACCCCTGGCACATGTGCCAAGCATGGCATGTGAGGCCATTTTGCTTGGCATGCCGTGGCCAGCTCCGGCTCTGGGTAGCTGCTGCCAGCGACGGAGCCTGGGCTGCTCCCAGCAGGGTTTGTAGCATCCCAGATGCCTCTGGGAGCTGCTTGCTGCAGCTGTCCAGAGTCCAGGCTGGCTATAAACAGCTGCGCCGGGCTCATCACCTCCATGCCAGGAGTGGGGGAGAGACCAGGGCTGCGCTGCCTCAGGCCCCGCCCCCACTGCCTGCTCCGTGGCACGCCTGCATGTGCCGGTGCAGAGCTGATGCCAGAGCCCGGAACAGCTGTTTGGAGCCTCCCGGCTGCAGCCGGCCCTGGCTCTGGGGAGCTGCTGCTAGCTGCGATCCTGGGCTGCTCCCAGCAGGCAGCTGGGATGCTGCAAGCCCTGCTGGGAGCATCCTGGGCTCCAGCAGCTACCGCTGTGGTGGCCCCGGCCCCCCCCCGGGGCGGGGGGTAGCTGCTGGCAGCCACAGAGCCCGGGCTGTGGGGCAGGGGATTTGGGTGGGGGGCAAGGAGCACAAGCAGGGCATCCTGCCACGTACCCCCTGCCCTCATTTTGTTTTTCTGCCACACTGGCACTCTGGCACCTTCTGAGGTACGCATTGTGGTGTTTTTCAGCACTCTAGCCAAAAAATGTTGCCCATCCCTGCGTTACATGTTTCCTTTTATGAATTTTGGGTAATATGAAACAGCAGCAGAAAGAGGTAGATAAAATAGAAAGTGAATTAATACATTTCTGAATGTGTTTGAAACTATGCAAATGCTGCTGAGCTTCACATCCCAAGAAGTTGATATTTTGCCTTCACAAACTTGACACTACTATGTCACAGAAGAAAATTTTTGAATTTTTTTTAATTTTTTTTTATTAATAACCTGGATGCTGTGATAGAGTATACCAATGATTCTCCACCTTGAAAAAGGAGGGGCAAACACTTCAGATGATGGGATTAAAATTCAGAGACTTTGATATATTAGAAAACAAAATGAAATTCAATCAAAACAAATGGAAGATACTACACACAGGGCACATCTACACGTTCATATACGTGCCATAGTTACTGCGCATTAAGTTTAGTCCTTGGATAACCAAGTACTAAATCAACATGCAGTAACTCTCACTACTGTTGGGTTTTAGTGATGCTTACTGCACAGTAGCTTAATATTACTGCACAGTAGTGTAGTATTCGCAGTTTTTCTCCAGCACCCTACTGTGCAGTGTTATTAGGCTATTGCGCAGTTAGTGTCTCATGCAACTGCCACACCAGCAGCAGGGATGATGCTCAGGGGCAACCAGCATGGTTTCATTAGGGGCAGGTCCTGTCAAACAACCTGATTGCCTTTTACAATCAGGTCACAAAATCATTGGACGCAGGTGTCGCCGTGGATGTAGTCTTTCTGGACTTCAGGAAGGCCTTTGACATGGTCTCCCACCCCATTCTCATTAAAAAGTTAGGCGACTGTGACACTGATGCCTACACAGTCAGATGGGTCGCAAACTGGCTGAGGGGCGGCACTCAGAGTGGTGGTGGACGGGTCATATTCGACCTGGAGGGATGTGAGCAGTGGAGTCCCCCAGGGCTCGGTCCTTGGGCCCGCACTGTTCAATTTCTTTATTAGCGACTTGGACAAGGGGGTGAAAAGCACCCTGTTCAAATTCACAGACGACATCAAGATTTGGGGTGAGGTGGGCATGCTAGAAAGGAGGGACAGGATACAGCTGGACCTGGACAGGTTACAGGGGTGGGCAAATGAGAATAGGATGGGCTTGAATACTGACAAGTGCAGGGTGCTGCACTTGGGCAGTAAGAACCAGCAGCATACCTACAGGCTGGGGAACTCTCTTCTTGAAAGCACAGTGGCAGAAAGAGATCTTGCAGTCATTATCAATTCCAAGATGAACATGGGCCGCCAATGCGAGGACACGGTCAGTAGGGCTAACTGCACCTTGTTGTGCACCCACAGATGCATCGCAAGCAGGGCCAAGGAGGTGATCCTCCCCCTCTATGCTTCACTGGTCAGGCCACAGTTGGAGTACTGAGTCCAGTTCTAGGCACCGCAATTCAGGTGGGATGTGGACAGCATTGAGAGGATCTAAAGAAGGGCCACTCGCATGATCCAGGGACAGCAGGGCAGACCCTACAAAGAGAGGCTACAGGACCCGAACCTGCTCAGCCTTCACAAGAGAAGGCTGAGGGGGGACCTGGTGGCTGTCTATAAACTTACTAGGGGGGGGGACCAGCAGGGAATGGGAGAGACCTTGTTCCCCCGAGCACTCCATGGAGTAACAAGGAATAATGGCCATAAGTTGTTAGAGAGTAGGTTCAGACTAGACATTAGAAGGCACTACTTCACAGTCAGGGTGGCTAGGATCTGGAGCCAACTTCCAAAGGAAGTGGTGCTGGCTCCTACCTTGGGGGTCTTTAAGAGGAGGCTTGACGATTACCTAGTTGGGGTCATTTGAGCCCAGTTTTCTCTCCTGCTCAGGGCAGGGGGTCAGACTAGAAGATTTGAAAGGTCCCTTCCAACCCTATATCTATGAATCTATGTCGATACGCCCACAGGGAGGAAAAAAATGTTCAGGTACAGAATAGGAGTTAAATGGCTTCGCACAGCACTGCCAAGGAGGTTCAGAAATTCCGCATAAATCAGCAAAAGCAAATGAAATTTTGGGCTGGAATAGCAAAGGTATTATATGTAAGACATAAGAGGTCTTGGGTTTGTCTCTAATAAATTAAAGCCCAGGTTATAAGAGCTCACTACAAGCATGCATGTTGCTTGTGACAGGACGGAACATATACAAGTAGGGGAAGCAGGCGTGCTATTTCAGGAACGTAAATCCACTCTCAAAGCTTGGTTAGAAATGTAGAGGGCAAAATATATCCTTTTCAAAAATACTTTGTATAAAATCATGTAAGTTTGTAGCTTTTAAAGTTCTCAACCCTACATCCAGGAGTTTTAAGATGAATCTTACCATTGCAAAGACCTTGAGCAAAGAGTAAGGGAAAAGTGAGTAATGGAATATTTTGTAGGGCTGTGCGAGCTTTGGTCCCCAATTCAATTCAGTGGTGATTCAGCCTGATTTGGTGGCCGAATCTCCAAATCCGAATCGAATCAGGAGACCTTTTAATCTCTCTAAATCGAATCGGAACCCTCCAAATCGATTTGGAGAGATTCAGTGATTCAGACACAGCCACAACTTTAAGTGTTTTTTCTACATACTCAAGATACCGGGCAGCTCGTGAACACTGATGCTGGGGTGGATGGAGCATCCCACAGAAGCACAGGGAGCTCCCCAGCATGCTTGGCAGCAGATCTGGAAATGGACCAGAAGCATTTCTGGTCCACTTCCAGATCCACCGGGGAGCACGCAGGGGGGGCTCCCCTGTGCCCCCCCAGGTCAGCAACTGGTGCCTCCTAGGGCTGGGGGGGCACCCTGGGTCCACATGCATCCAATCCCCAAGCCATGGGGGTGCAGGAGGGGGCCCACCTGCGCACTCGGTGGCAAACTTGGAAGTGGACCAGAACTACTTCCAATCCACTTCCAGGTTTGCTGCTGAGCACACAGGGGGCCCCCCATGCTCCTATGGGATGCCCCAGCATCACAGATGTCATGAGCTGCACCTGGTACCTCGAGGTATGTAGAAAAAAACATTTAAAGCTATGTCTATGGCCGAATTGATGATTCTCTGAATCAGCTTCGAATCTTCAGATTCACATTCAGCCTAATTGAATTGGGGACAGTGATCCAAATCAGTGAATGAAATCACTGTCCCTGATTCGGGCCAAATCCAAATCGAATACAACCCATTTCGCACACCCCTAATAGTTTGGCTCATGGGGAATCCACAGGAAAGAGGCAAGGTTAGAAAAGTGAATATCTATATATCTGTCTATATCTATCTCTATAGGTGCTTCAGCAGGGCTTTTTGGTGCTTTTATTTAATAGCTGATTCGATCAGCTTTTTTGTTTTTTGGGGGGAGGGGTTTTATATCTGCAAGCAATCTCTGTGACTTAGCATTATGGTAAAATCACACAAAATAGACATATTAATGGTTTTTCAGGGACTCAAGTAAAGTAGAACAGAAAACCTGACAGAGGGCACAGGATCTGGCCCTACCTGCTTGTTAGACTGTCACATTTTGGAGCAGTTAGAATACCCCTCAACCCACATATTTTCCCATCACACTTTTACCTTCTGTCGCTGCTGAATATTGCTCATTGTGTCCGGCTGAAACTCCAGCTTGTCTGTTCGGCACAGCTTCCAGTACAAAATAATAATGATAAGCAGCACCACAGCCACAGGAACGGCCACACCAACGATAATCCACAGGCTGTTGTTCTGTGACTCAGAAGATGACTGTTTCACTCTCTCCACAGCTACAGTTAGAAGAGAGTGGAAGGGAGACAAGAGTTGTATTTAGTTATATATACTGCTAGCTGTCATTCACATATATATGCACGTACATTATAAACACACACATGCATGCGCCCCTCCACCCATATATATGTATATATATTAACGATATACACATACATACACCCACACACATACACACTATTATTTCTATGCTGTTACAATTGCTAAGTAAGAATTACATTTGTAGTAAATTAGAAAACAGACTGGGCAACAGGGTTCTCATTAGATCATTTAACCTGATTACTCAAACCATAACAAAATGCTTCAGCCAAGGTGACTTGATAAAACACATTTAAAAGTTTTACATATCAACAACAA
>NW_005841931.1:2321522-2350537 GCF_000455745.1 Alligator sinensis | reverse complement strand
GTGTAATTTTTTATCATTCCTGCCTGCGCCCTAAATTTGCTATTATCAGCTGTCTATTCTCTCTCTCACTAACCTCAAATTTTGGACAAATCCATTTAATTTTGCAAAGGATCATAATCAATTTGAAATCTAGGAGTTACAGTGAAGCTAACTGTGCGCACAAAGTAAAAGAAGAAGCCTGGAAGAGACAGATATTTTCTTTCAATCCACTGCATTGATATTAATTGTAACTGTTACCTGAAACAATAGCATGTAAACCATTTTCAGTTGAAACCGATTTTTAAAGGAACAATTTCAAATTAAAAACAATATTTCTGTGCAAATTCATTTTGCAATTTGTTCTCATACATTCAGATAGTGTATCTAGAAACTGGAGGAAAATAATTCTTGCTATGTTTCATTTATTTTTACTTGGTACATTTGACAGTACTTTGTGAACAGTCAGTTTCACTGTATCCTTTGTTAGAGTAAGTTTTCACCCTTCTGTTGGTTCTCTCTCCCAGTAAGAATAGGGAAATCTTTAAAACAAAACAAAACATTTATTATTTAAGATCTTCACATGGTTTTAAATTATTGTTTTGAATTATAATGTCAGTTAAATGAATAAAAACATGAGAACAAGCTGAAAAAAAAAGTCGGGCTTGTTCAACAACTGGTATTTCCTCTAAAGTCCTAAGGCTGTTTTATACTTACAACCCCCTGATTTTTTTGCACAATAAACACTTGATCTGAGCCTTCAAGAGGCCGAGAAGTGACCTCTACACTGTGGCTGCCTTCAGAGGATAGCTCTACAAGTTCAGGGGCATTGTGAAGGCAGGACAATAGCATTTAGAACAGCAGCCCTGGGAGGCTGCTATCATTTAGTTCTCCAGGATTGTCTAAGTTCTGACCCCAGAACCTCTCCGGATCAAGAGGATATGAAAATGGATTTAAAGACATCTTAGTCACAAATCTACTTGGCTATGAATTCCAAGCTGTACTGTTTTCAAGCTTCTGTATCAGCCATCATCTCACATATATAAATCATGCACTTCAGACATCTATAACTAACATCATGTAGTAGGAGTTTCGTTGTAGCCATGCCTAACATCGTAAATGCAGAGTAGAAATAGCACCACTCTACTTGGAGCTGGTTAGGTTTCAGATAGAGTATTGTGTCTAGGTTTAGGCATTTTCTAAAGAATATTGAAACCCTGGAGAGGATCCACAGATGACAGACCAAAGATGATAAAGGGGTTGGAATGCAAATTGTATGCGAACAGATTAATGGAACTAGGTACATTAAGTCTGGAGGACAGGGGACACGATAGCAGTTTCCAAACATTGGTAAGACCACCATAAGGAAGAGGGAGAACATTTGTTCCTAGACAGGGCAGGGCAAGAAGGAATGGATAAGACTGCAACAAAGAAAATTTAAATTAATTTAATTTAGTGTCCTAAGTATAAGAGCAGTGGGACAACAGAAAAAGTTGCCTAGAAAAGCTGTGGAATCTCCTTCATAGGAGATTTTTAAGCACAGGCTGGATGAGTAGGATGGGTCCAGAACAGCGTATTCTCCACATCTATGAAGGAGGTTGGAATAATGATCTAAAAGGTCCCTTACAATCCTACAATTCTATGATGTGACAGGCAGCAGATTTTGTTTTGTGGAAGTCCCCAACTTTTCATAAGTAGGGTCACCCTTCCTTTTCTTCACTGGTACCAATGCAGATTTGGTGCAACTTACGTTGTGCAACTGTGCCTTGAATCCGGTAGCCAAGAATGATGGCAGCTCTCTGGATGTTGACTCTGTTGATTAGGTCTGAACATTTTACAGCACTAAGCCTCTCTCCATCTTGATCCTCCACAAAGTAGACCAGCTCTACAGGGAAATCAGCACCCTCTAACCGTGACACATTCACAATCTGAAAAGAAAAATACTTTTTAAACTTCATCTTTTTCCTTTTGGCTTCCCTTCAATTCACTCCCCACTTATACATTTACAGGGCTTGCATCATATAAGGACTTAATAAAGAAAGGTAGCAGGTACAGCTTCATGAAGGAAGAATCACTGCTTCTCTTAATTGCCACAGGCTCCAACCCCAATGAATCAAGAGCAAAAAGCTCCAAATTAGATCCCAGTGTGCCAACCTGTGGCTGCAAAAGCCAAATTCTAATGTCTAGGAGACTGTGCACATCACAGAACTTGAATAAGGGCTGCTTGCTGAAATTTGGAAATTGGTGGTACTCTGACCTGACCAGCAGTGTACACCATACAGTGTAAAGGTCACTGGAATACTGTAAGGATAAAAAGACACAGCAAAAAAAACCCAAAACAAAACAAAAGAAAACAAAAAACCTAATTCTACAGAGGCAAATATCCCTGATTTTAGCAACTTTTACTTAATGCTGAACAAATCTGGATGACAACCGATTTTTCTGCGTTTATAAATTATAATAATTTGCACCCAAACTAAAACATGACATCACTGTTTCAATAACAACAACATATTATTATTATTACTATTACCACACTTATTTAGAAAAGACTTCAAATGGAACTGTTCCAATGGAAGATTATACCAGTTCAATAATAAATCAGCATCCAAATGATAAAAGTGAGTATTCAAGTGCTTCAGCACACTGAGAAATCTACAGAAGCGGCTGTCTTGTAACTGAGAAAGCAGCAGCTTATACTGTACAGCAGGGGGGCTCAACCTCTGGCCCACAGACCAAATGCAGTCCATCAACCCTTGAATCCTGGCCTATGAGGCTCTCCATGGCTTGGGAAATTTGGTGATGGGGACCAGTGGCAGTATTGCCACCTTTCCCTGCCACCAATGTCCCAAGCCCCATGGAGTGAATCTAATCTGGACTACAATGCTTTCCCCGCAGGGCCAGACTGGAGCCAGGTCGTGCCCCCTTCCCTCCTGGCCCCCACTTGGGACCAGACTGCATTCCCTTCTCCCCAGGAGGCTGGGCTGAGCCATGCTCCCTTTCCTCTGCCTGGCCAGGTTGGGGCTGGGCCACGCCCCCTCTGCCCATGTGGTTGGTCTGGGGAGGAGACATGTCACCTCCTCACCCCCACTCAGAGGGCTAGGCCATGCCCTTTACCCCCCACCTTGATGAGGCTTGATCAGGGCTGAACCATGCTCCCTCCCTCCCGCAAGGCTGGATTGGGCCCAGGTCACAGCCCCTCCCCCCATGCACGGCCAGGTTCTGGCTGGCCCAAACCCCTCTATACTGAGCAGCTGAATTGGGACCAGGCTGCCCCCCTTCCCCCTCTGTGCACCCAGATGGGGCCCTGCCAGTTCTGGCCCATGGAGGGATTAGACACTGCCCATCCAGTCTGCTGACCAAAAAGGTTGAGCACCATTAGTGTACACTATTCACTTTGAGAATAAATGTGAAGTTCCTGGCTTTTCTGACTTTGTTTCCCAATGCTGATGTTAATGTACAGATTTGTTGATGTGGGAGTAGGAGCTGGAAGGACTCTACTATTCAGATTTGTGCCAACTAAAAAAGAAATTGTTTTCAAACTGCACTGTTTACAATAGTTAGTAGGTGAAGACAAGGACTTGTAATACCCTAGCAGTTTCTGGAAACAAAATGGGTTCTCTTGCTGTTCTGGCATTCCACCGGTTGTTCATGGATTTTTGACAACTGCATGTAGGATCTTAAGATCTTGGAAGCAGTTTTTGGGATCATAGCCTTAATTCTATGAAGGTCCGTTATAGGGGAGGGCTTAAAAAAAATTAAAGGTTTATATTTTGAAACAGAACTCTCTTTGGTCTGAAAATCCAAAATGTTTCGTGTCCATTTTCATTGGAAGGTCTCTGACAAAACACTGCAGCAGAAATATGGTTTGATTTCACTTGCTCTTCTCTAAATACCTATCATAATTTCGCATTTTAACTTGTTTTACCTGTTTTAATTTCAAATAATTTTACTGACACACATATTTACACATTATCCAAAAACATAGGCTTTCTATTTGCTGTAAAGGAACCATCTGTCCATCCTTAACTAGAACAGCTAAATAGTAAACTTATATGTCTTCCTAATTAACCCTCAGACAAGAAAATAAAAATTTATATGATACTCTAGGAAGTCATTCCTTCAGTGAAGTTGTAATACCATTATAAGTAAAAAAGTGTGTTTTGACAAACCCTTCTAGATACTTTCTAATCAATGAACATCTAAACTGTAAATGAGACTCTCAGGAGCTGTGTTCTAAAACTAAATCTAACATATTTTAACTTCTTTTTGATAAAACATTTATATGGCTAGTTCAATTTAAAGTTCTGCAAAATACACAAAAGGATTTGAATCCACGGGTATCAGAGATTTGGTCTGAAGAGCCATATCATCTTCCCCTTCCCCCATGTGCTGGCCCTGGGTCTCCTGGCACATGCTGGAATGGCCCTGTGTGCAGGACCAACTGCATGCAGTGCCTGCTCTAGAACCCATGCCACACGTGGCACCCACTCCAGTTGGTTGAGGGGTGGGTGGAAGGCGATCCTTGGATCCCCCCACATGCTGGATCTAGTGCCTGCTCTGGATGGTTCGGGACTGCACTCTATGCAACACCAGCTCCACCTGGTTTGAAAACCATGCTGCATACAGAGCCTGCCCCAAGACCAGATAAAGCGGGCAATTTCTAATTAAAAAAACCCCACTACTGGGGAAATGCATTGTAATATCCTAGTTCATACCAGTAGGGCTGGTGGCTCTTCTCTGGGGGGGTGGGAACCAGCTTCAACTAAACACTATCTTAAGTCAGCATATACATGGCAAAAAGGTTCTCCTAGGTATAGAAAAATTAGGTTACCCTGTAAAACAAAGGAAGGAAAACAATTATTTTGAAAGGCTTTCAGTTACCTCATTAGGGTAACAAAATGAGGGATGATATTCATTTTTAGAATTAAAAAAACCAAACAGTTAATTTTAGTACAGACATTTGAAAGCAATATGCAGAGGAATTTAGATTTTTAATTTTCTCTCAACAGTCCTATCAAAATTAATTTTTGTATTAACAGAACATAAAGGGAACACTAAGATCGTATCTAACCTTGCAACCTGTGAGTCAGATTTCAATGCAATGTGGGAGCTGAAGTTGCTCTAACATCTCACCTTAAAACAAAGTATGACAGAATTACCCCTTAAAATAGAGAAGTATTACTGGGCTCAAGGGTAAAGAGATCATGATTATATCCTATATATTCCATGTTCTTCCTAGCAACAAAAGGCAATTTATATTTAAGGCATTTTATTATTTATCTAACAAGATGGACAAATTTACAGTAAAAAGATAAAAGAAGGGATCCCAATAAAAAAGTTGTTCATCTTTCATTCTATGTCCTTCACCCCTTCTGCCTACTACTAAGCAACCAGTCTCCAAATGAAGATAGAAAAATAGTATCAACAAGGAAAGTAAAGATACCTAGATCTGCTTCATTTGAATATCCAGTAGCATCACTTCCATTTAAGGTCTGAGCACATCATTATTGTTCTGACTCTTTCAATGATCCAATTAGATTAGTACAATTTGTTCAACTCTACCTTAATTTGGGGTCATTGCAGAAGTGATGGGGGAAGAGTTCAGTTACAGCTTGCAGCAAAAAAAGACTAGCCACTCAAGACTTAGATGCTCTGTCTGGTAACAATTTTACATGCTATGCCACTTCTTATTCAGGTTGACTGTATCCCCTCTGAGAGCAGTCTTATAGATGCTGAGGCAATCATAGTATATTGCAGAAGAATACATACTAACTCTCCAGTTTGGAGGGGAAGAAATCTTTGTGGGGTTTCCTCAAAGACACCCAAGTGAGTTAAAGGTGCAGTTAACTCTGAAATGGCAACACTATTTGTGACTCCCTTCCCTATTTGTCAAGTGTGGTTATCAATATCTACTTCCACAGAACTCTGAGTGATCTGGCTGCATACACCTCCTTCCATCCAAAGCATTTATAGATCTATTTCACAATACAAAAGTACTGAAGACAGAAAAATTGATACATGCTTTCTGTGCATTGAGCTTTGTGTCATTTTTCCATTTTGTGTCTTCTGTAACATTTCAAATTATTTGCCTTACAGTTTTGAAGGTCTGTCCTTTACAGCGCTAAAAGCATCAAGCATGCACAGAAATCCAGTTTGTCAGACAAATGGGAATGCTTTTCATGCATTAAGCAGCATTTTATATCGAAGTTTTGAGCACAAAGAATAAGAAAGGAGAGGAACTGTGTGAAAAAGCAAAAATGTCAATACACTATAAACAAATAGAAAAAAAATCATTCAGCCTTGTCTACATGTTTCAAATTGTAAAGAATAAAAACTTAACTTTGTTCCAGTGCCACTAAAATTTAATTTTAAGAAAGTTTTCAAAAGAGTACATAGGTCAGTGACAAGTGTTGCTGTGGTAACCAGTTCTAGTCCATAAATTGTAGAAAAATCCAGGTGAAGGAAGAACTCAAAGCATTCTGAACTCACAAAACATTTGCACTGTGTCATGAGCCAATGGGATCCCATAGTCAATGGCCAATTCATCAGTAAGGACACTACAAATGGATAAGTTCAGGATTAAACTGCAGGTTATTTGAAATCTAAGAATAGCAGGATTTTTCTCCCTTTGAAATATGTACATCTCTCAGTAAAAATAACCAAAAAACATTTTTTCTGCTTTATTTTTAAAAAAAGAGGGAAAAAGAGAGAGAGAGAGAGATTTGAGCACTTATGCAATTAAGTCAAGCTGAACCCTGGTCCTCCTTAGTAGACACTGCAACATGAAGCATATGGGAAATGGGCAATACACATATACACAAACACACAGTCTGTCTTTGGGTACAGCAAGTTATTGCATAAGCCTACAGAGTCAGGAAATACTGGGGAAGTTAAAGGCTGTTATCTGTGGCTATGAACAGATGTCATCCTTGGAATGGAATCAGCTGTGCCAGGATGTGTCCCCTCACAGCTGATCCACTTCACTGGGTGACAGATGTCACTTGTTGTCCTGAGTCAGGGTACTAGGAGATTCCCAAGGGGCACCTCTACAAGCTGGGAAACTCAGAGGCATGCCTAGGGCTTCATGGGCCTGATTCTGCAGAGAAATTCCTGGGGCACACAGAATTGGGACCCTGAAGCCCCAGGAGCACCTGCCTAGGGGCTAAAGAGTGTGCATACTCCAGGCTGCCTGTGCTCTCCCCACCATAAAGCAAACAAACATTCACTGCAAAAAAGAAAAAAAAAAAGTGGCACAATTTCTTACCACCTATTGTCATGGTTACAAATGTAGACATTTGTGGTGCGACAAGAAGCATGGATATCTGTTTGCTTTTTATGGCATCACAAAGGCGACATCCATTTCCAGCCTCTGTCCTTAAGTGAACCACCATTCTGGCCTACCAAACAGATTCTCGGGCTGGAAAATACTGGTATTGCTAGCTTGCCAGTTAAGGCAGCCACTGGAGGAGTGAAAATTAGCCACCAGGCTCCAACAAAAAAAAAAGACTGGACAGCAAAATTCTTAAAGGGTCCATTTTAAAAACCTCAAAATCCTAAGAAAACTTCATCTTTGACAGCACATAATCCGCAAGTAATTTGGGACACAATCTGTTTATACAAAATAAAGAAAATGAACCTGTGCTTTAAATTACAAAAATGAACTCAACAGTGATAAAGTGTTATCATGCCTTTGTAAATATTATTTCCTCAAATAATGTTTGGATAATTAAATATTAACAGTCCAATGTCATTTAATTTCTATAGTTTTCCAATCCTTTTGCCACTTTGTGCCAGCTGCCATTCTTTATGCCACTTTATCCCAACTGCTACTTGTTAATAGGATTCAGTCTCCTTTCTCCCAGGTTTCAAAAGATCAGATTTGAAATAAACTTGAAAGGTGCCATTTGAAAGCAATATAAATTAAGCATCTTAAAATAAGCTTCTGGTAGATTTTTTTTAACAGTGTATGTGAACTGATGTGACAGACTATTCATAAAACATGTCTCATGGCACTGCCATAAGTCTGCATGATATAACGTAACCTACATCATGCCTGTGGGCCTGTATTTGAATGAAGCAGTCATAATATGTGAAATGCTTTGTGAAACATTTGTATGAACACTGCACAAAAACAGAGAGAATTGATCTTTGTATAATAACCAGCTGGAAGGCTTTAGACACTGTGCATATCTGATGACTTTAAGGGCCTCTTAACAAAGACTGCTACCCTGAACAAGGCAGATGAAGTCCCTTTAGCCTTCTTTCCTATGATCGCACAAAGTTTGTTGGAAATACATGAATATAAACATGCACAGCATTGCCATGAAGCAGTTCTGACTGGTATGTAAACAACATACCTGTCACTAACTTGCAAGAGCAAAGAAATGAGAAGTTAAGCCACAGATAGACCCTCTTCTTCACTCACAGGCACACACCTTACCACATCACAGTTACCATATACCCCAAGCCACATGCCAAAATATGGAATCTTCTTCCTTCCACTTTCGCATATCCTTTCATCAATTACTGTAATAATATCTGTATTACTGCTGTGCAGCGTTGGCATACATAACTGAAGGGAGTGATGGAGTGCTTAAGAGGCAGAGCTTATGTTGTGGAGGAGGCTGTACTAGTTGTACTGTACAGTTGCCCAGTTATGGAAACTTTATATCCCCTTTGCACGAGCGGAGCGGTACAAAAAGATGGTTCGGGGAGCGGTTATTAGGGTTAGGCGGGCAAGGCCTGGCCCACAGAATGTATCACACACAGCAAGTGTAAAACCATCTCCATGAGCCAAGCATTGCATTGTCACCCAGTGAAATGCTTTCTCTAAACTAGAAAGGGATTTCTCGAACACCGGTGCATGCAAACAATACACAACAACTGGTGCTCTACTGCCTAAAGCAGAGGTGCTCAATCTCCAGCCTGCAAGCCAAATGCAGCTCATGGAGCCATAGGAATCCATCTTGTGGAGATCCTCATGGACTGGGAAATTTAGCAGCAGGGGAGCAGTGGCAATAAATACAGCCACCCTCCCGCACTGACAAATTTCCAAACCCCAAGCCCTGTACAGCAGGTTGAGGCCAGGTTATGCACCCTCCTCCCACCCCTACAGCTGGATAAGCCTTGAGTTACACCCTTTCCCACCTTGGGCTGGATGAGGTTGGCCCTTCCTCTCCCCCAGTGGGTCTAGGTTGGGGCCCAGCCATGTCCCCTTTCCTCCATGAGGCCAGGTCAAGCCCTCTTCCCCTCCATCCTGCAGGGTCAAGGCCCCTGCCAGGATGCCCCCTGCCACCCTCGGCCCCACCATGGCCAGGATGGGGCCCTGCCATGACTGCCACATGCCGGATCAGGACTGCCATCTGGATCCAGCCCACAGATGGAATGAGCACTGCCCATCTGGCCTGCTAGGCAAAAAGGTTGAACACCACTGACTTAATAAAACAGTAACTTCTTACATGCAGCCTATGTATTTTACATATGGTACCATCTTTTGTGGGCAACACAAGGCTTATTTTATTTATATTCAGAGGAAGAATTGGGGAATAAAATATAACACACACATAAGAGTACATTGGGAATGAAAAATCCAAAACAAACACTGTATTCACACTAAATTACATCTGTGCAAAAGGAAAAACAACAGCAAAAAAACACCTCACATTAAAACAGATGGGGGGGGCGGAGAAGGAGAGGGGGGAAAAAGGTTGAACATATTAAAGTGGGAGGGAAAACTGTAGGGTTACACTGAATGAAGGTGATGACTGAACTGCCGATGATAACTGTGAAGTCAGCTGATGATGGATTAGCTAAAAAAGTCTTTTTAAACAGTTTCCACATTAAACAAGGTAGATTGAATTTCAGTGTGTTGATCTGGGTGATAAGGAAACATATAGGAGAGCTTGGAGCTTACAAAAAGGTAAATTTTCAAGTTTTTGCAGTTAAGAACTTGGTTTCCAGCCCCTGACCCTCCCTTTCAACCGCAAGTAGAAACCACTGTTTATGATGAAACTATAAAACAGAACCAGAGTATGACAGAAGGTGGCTTGTGTACAAAGTTTGGCACAATTAATACTATGTCTTTCACTGAAACTCTTATGACTTGGACTACAGGGCCAAACAGGCAGTGAAAGGGTGGAGTATGTTCTTTTGTTTAACAAGGTACCTTAATTGCATGACAATTGTGCCACCCAGAGTTCAAGCACATTATCCTATTTCATAGTTATGCACTACAAAATACTACCGAGTATCTAGAAGTATTGAGAGAGCTGCATAACAGCTGCTCTAACAAGACAGCCTTTGATTCAAAGGGGCATTATCATCCTTTGCAGGGCATCTCAGTCAAATTACAAACATGCTCAGTTTTCAGATTAGGCTGAATTTTATTAAGCATTTTTAAAAACAATCCTCAAGAAATCATGTGATTTACTTTATAACTACTTAAAGCTTCCAACGGTTCCAATTGCCATTACCACTTACAGTTAGTAAGGAAAACAGAATGGCTAGATGACTTGTAGAGAGAAGTAGTTTAGCAATATTAGCCAAGTCAGGTAGGAAGCAGGGTAAATTTGCACCTTTATAGACTAGCTAAATCAGAGATGTATAGTATAAACATTCATAAGCAGAGGGCTTACTTCACTAGATGTTGTGAAGGGACTGCAGAAAGCAGAGCTGCTAAAGAGAAAGCAGCAATTCCATCACTCAGAGTGGCTGTTCTTAGACAACACCACTTTTAAAATGAACTTCAATAGGATATTACAGAACAAGAAATCATCCACAGACTGGATTGTGTTAATTATTGTGTTATTATTAACCCGAGACTACAGATTCTTATCCCTGGTCTAGCTTTTATAAACCCTATATCCCTCAATAGGGTAACTGCTTTGCTATTCCTCTTTACTTCCTATCCACCTTGCCTCTCTCAGCAGAGCCCTCTTCTTTTTGCTCCCCGCTTCCCTCACCTTTGCATTCTAATCACTGCTTTCTATTTAGCAATTCTTTATACTGCAGTCCCTTCACATGATCTAATGAAGTAAACCCACTGCTTACAAAAGCTTATACTATACACCGCTGATTTAGTTAGGTGTAAATCTACCTGGCTTTCCAGATACCTTGCAACACCTTATGTGAATACTAGTTACAAAGCAACTGTATTGTGCATTTATTTTGCATCTCAGCTCTGCTCAGATGCTAGGTATTATTTACTGTTTCAGTTGTTTATTCCCGTCATTTTCTCATCCTTGGCTCCAGGTCCAGACATTCAGTACCTGCACAATATTGCTCCCTACAAAACTGGCCCGCCTCCATATTCGCCCTCTGGTCAAAGCTTCATTCAGCAGCTGAGCCAGTTTCCGCTCCATCTCAGCCTGAAACACATCCTCCTGAATTCGCTGGTCGATGACACCCAGGAGAACTACATTTGGAAGAAAGCAATCCAAGAATAAGCAAATCAGTAAAACGAGTTCTCCGTGTCTTCTGTGCAATGGTCAAATGCAAGTCTTGAATCATTCTCTACTGACCTCTGCTGGACTATTTAAGAGAAGCATTGAAATGCTGATGTGGGAATTCCTCACCCAACCCAGCTAGATGTTGCATATTGCAATTCTGGTCTTCTGTAGAAGGATTAATTAATTAATTAATTAATTAAATTAATTTCATAGATGAATTAATATAAAAACAAACAAAAACACTGAGGATATTTCTGGATCAGAGCTGTCCTAGCAATCATTGAGCAATCTTGCCTCCAAGACAACTGTGTATGTTGAAAAGAAATTCAGGGATGTAATCACTTCTAACACTTCTTCTTTCAATCATAATTTTATTTTGATTAAAAAGTCATGGAGTCAGGAGTGGGCAAGGATAAGAGAAAGAAAAAGTGAGATTGAAAGAGAAAATAGAAAGATGATAGTGTATTTTAAAAGTATAAGTCTATCTGGCCTGTGACAGGTCTGTGTGTAAGCTTGGTTGAGCAGCACTGCAAAAAAAAAAATTGTTAGCATTAGTAGCTGTGACAACCACACCATCACCCTGAAGGCTCTCCAAGTCACTGGAGCATCCAACACTCAGTGGATTCATCCAGGAATGACACATGGGAACATAAAATAAATGAAGGCCTTTACTAAGTGTGGCAAAGATAGGGTAAGGCATGGGTTAGAATGAATGCAGAGAAGCTCAACTAAAGGATACTAAACAACATTAAAAAAGCAGCAAACAAAATTTGCTCTCCCTGGTTTGAAGTATCTGCAGGAAAATAAATTCAACTGCATTCTTTAGAATTCTCCACTAAAGAGCTGAAAAACACCAGTAACTTTTTCTTTTTAATTTGATTTGTAAAAATATTTTGGTTTTGTTTTAGACTTTTACAACCAA
Source organism: Alligator sinensis (assembly GCF_000455745.1). Classification (NCBI taxonomy): domain Eukaryota; kingdom Metazoa; phylum Chordata; order Crocodylia; family Alligatoridae; genus Alligator; species Alligator sinensis. Next base: position 2,338,189 of record NW_005841931.1, on the reverse strand, counting down.
TAATATTCTTCAAATAATCAAGCTTTCAATTTTTGGTTTCTGATTTTCGCTAAAAAGAAAATGAACAAAAAAATTAACTGGGCATTTCACAAAAATATGAAACACTATCAAAACTGCCTCTCTCCCCCAAAATTGGCGTCTTTTTACCAATTCTACACACAAACCTAGTGTGCCAGAATTAGATGGCAATATAAATAGTCTATGATCAAAAGCAATTAAATGCATCAAATAAACAAAAGAATTGCTTTGCTTTCTTTTTAATGTGGCTAGATCAAATTATAAATAATAGCAGGAATTTTAGTCTGCTATTGAGAAGCACAGTTCTAGAAATGACGCTCTCCTATTTTATGAAAAATGGGATGGTTTAGGGAATCTATGTACAGCTTACAAATTCTGATTGATTTTTATGAACCCTAACCCTTGGCATGCATTAAATCAATCATTTGCAGACAAGGACCATGCCATCTATCACAATCCCTTTCTGGAAACAGCTGTAGAACAATCAAAGGAGTCATTAATATGGAATGACTTTACCCTTCCAATACAATGTACATATTAAAAAGACTGGCTAAGCAGAAGGAAACTGGCTCTTCTCCCCAGATTATTTGCAGGGTTGGAGAAGCAGAAATTCCTCAGCAGCCAAAAAATAAGATGTTATAACTGCCTTCAAAAAAAGTCAAATTCAAGGAAGTTCAGGAAACACAATGGAATGTGATTTCTGAGCTGGAGGCAACCATTTGATTGCTGAACCTGAGGAAGGTAAGGACTTGCTGCATGGATGGACAGAAGAAATCTAAAGGTCAAGCAGGAGAGGAAAAGGGCTTGGGGGTTCTGAAAGGATGGAGAACAAAAATCCAGACCCACACAGTAGTTAGGATTCTCCAAGTAGAGTTTTTGTATGAATCTATAAATCTTTGTGCTTCTTTTATGAAGAAGGGGGGAGTGGACTGTGGGGAGTGAGAATGCTCACATATGTATGTGCATATGTACACTGAAGAAGTTTCTGGGGACACGGTGACAGAGTGAATGTGGTAGTTTGCTATGGACTCAGGGACATGAATTTAAACCCCACTTCAGACTTGTGGCAAAGGCTGCTCCCAGATGACCCAATGGCAAATGGGTAAGTGATTATTCAGGCTATGCTATCTATGTCATTTCTTTGTGTGTCCCCGAGTATGGAAACTGGCATGCCTTGACATTTTAGCCCACTATGTTGTTAGGCTTGGGCAAACTCTGATTTTGATTTGTGACTAAAAGGTTACTCTGCAAAACCTCTGGGTCTCTTCCTATAATTGCTAAACACCTCAAAGGGCTTAAACAGCTAACTGGAATATCTACAAGTGCAGATCTGAGAAAGAGTAGGCTGGAGCAACTGGTGAAGGACATCTGGATAGAAAGGATCCACCTCTGAGAAGGGGCATCCAGAGGGGAGTGCACACCCCAAGAATGAGCTTGGATGGCTAGAGGCAGTAACTGAACTCTCCTCAAACCGAATCAGATTATGAAGCAGACAGGCTCCAAAGCTTAGATCCAAACACAGCAGCCTGATTTCTGACCAGTTGGGAGAATTCAACCAGCTCTGATAATTACATTCAGGGCAAATTAAATGGCCAGCTGACTTGGATCAGAGGTGACTCGGAAGAAATGAGTTGTAGGAATAAATCAATGAAATGTGATGCAGCTGCTTCAATTAACGCTCGTAAAAAAAAAATTTACACGTACGGTATCTAGTCTCATTCTGTGGTATAGCCTTGTATAATTTGGTACAAGATGCCTTTTAAAAAGAAAGTTGTTATTAAAGGTAAAAATGATTCTAAAAATTGATGTGCAACTTATAAAGCATCTAGGGTATATAATGCCCTCTCTATACCTGGATGCACATGTTTCTGCATTTTAGACATGCATTGCTATTTTGAACCAATAAAACAAGGGATTTCTGGAGTTTGTTCTGGACAAGTCAAGTGCATTTTTCACAGAAATTCCATCTCATTATGCTTTTGGTTTTGGAGTACATTCAGTCCTAAACAGAAAACACCCTCAAATATTATGCATGTCCTAGCTAACAAAAGTAACCACACAGCTATCTACCCGTATGGACCATACATACCTGTTCTCACCCACGAAGATTTCATCAACTGAGACACGTTAAGTTTAGGGTAATGAAAGGCTGAAAAAAAAAAAAAAAAATGGGAGAGAAAACATTTGCAAAAGCTGTATACTCAACAGCACAAAAATAAAAGAGAAGCTGTTTCATAATTGTCACTGAAAATGTACTTCTTTGTTATACAGCATAATCCTTGGTCTTCTCCATAAGCAACAGAAAGGCACTGCTGTTGATACATATTCTCCAACTGACGTCTGAAAAAATAAAGGAGCTATCTAAAGTGGTCAGGATTAATAATGCAAAATATTTCAAACTTGTCACCCTGAGGTCTTTGCTCCTAGAAGTGTAAAGTAAAGCCCATTATACTAATTCTTCTCGCTCAGCTAAACATAAAGTGAGGTTTTTGCACTGGTAGGAACAGGCTCTGCTACGGAGGATTCCAGGAGATTCATTCATGACTGGTTGAGGAAGAGAATACAGATCTTTGTGGCCAAAACCAAGTAGAAATATTAACAATCAGTTAAACATGCCAGGAAAAGAATAGACATCTGCCCTCTAACCATGGGCAGCAGGAGATCGTCCCTCAGTGCCACTTAAGTGGTTTCAGTTTCCTGTTCCAGCTTACATCCAAACTGTGCCACATCTAGAACATTAGTTTTAACCTGTTAAAACTGCATGGTGTTTGGAGAAAAGAAGCCTTTCACTTGACTGAATTTATTTTTAAACAGAATCTATAGAGCTGTCAGTTTTTTCCAACATTCATGAGTTTATGACAAATCTCATATTTGGTATGGTGTCTAAAGTCCCAGGTACTGAAATCAGGTGAATAAGACAATTTCTCTCAAATATTTCTAGTCTTCTCAATTATGGAGAAAACTTTGCGACCACAGGAGTAACATAAAAAGGAGAGAAGTTATTATTAAAATATTTTAAGGCAACCTTGTGATTTTGCAGGCATGACTCATGTGATTTGGATGCTTAGGGCTGGGAAGAGTGCAACAGATTTCTTGGTAGCAGTTAACTGTATGAAATACAAAACTTATTTTTATTTACTAGTTGTATTGCAACAGCACCTGAAAACCCTAACTAAATGGGAATCTGCTCAGATGCTGTGCCAAGATGTAGCTAATTGACAATATCTGATTTTAAAAGATACGTAACGTGGACAGAAAGGATGAAATAGAACACTATTATAGGCAAGCTATTAAAATGATTTTGGGCTCTTTGAAAATATTTAAAAGAAAAATGCTGGCAGTTCCCATACGTGGCCACTCCCATTGCCAATATTCTTGCACAATGCAGTACACTACACATAAGGTAGCTATTCAAAATAAGAATAGCACTGGCCAAACATCCTTAAGTGCCTAACAATGCCTGAGGCCTATCCAACAAGATATAGCCTAAAGAACATGTATATTGGACTATAGATAACAGACCCAATATAAGGTTTATAAGCAGAAGGTGATGCGAAATGAACAAAAGGAGAGAGACAACTTGCTTCTTTCAAACAGGACTCAGAATCAGACTCCAAAGGATGTGTTTAAAAAGGCCCAGGATTTTCAGTGATATTGTAGTACTGGCTACATTTGAGTTTGAAACAGCTTGTCTTTGTTTGCAGCTCACCTAGCACTTATAAATCAGTCCTTGTATGCAAGATATTTTAAAACATTATACAGAGACATGTACACAGCCAATTTTAAAAAAATGAAATCCTCAACCAACCAGTCGGAGCATAACAGTGCAAGCAACTAAGCAGCAAAAGGAGTAGAAGAGGATGCTAGGGAGTATAAAAAAAATGGATGTAAAGGCACATTCCAGCATTCATGAGGAGTAAATATCCAATTACTTGCCACCAGAAAGGGGAAGGACTGCATGCAATTTCCAGAATGGATAATCAGCTTTTTGACCAGCTAATTATCTTGCAAGTAGATGCTAGCCTTTTAAGAACAAATTTCTTGCAATTATTTGACTGTTCTCCAGATCAAATGAAATGGACAAAAGCAAACAAGATAGGGCCCCATTCCTCAAAGCTGAAACCAAAAGAAATTAGGTACCTATCAGTAGGTATCTTTGTTGGTCGGAGCCTTAGTACACATTATAAAAAAAAACAACCATTCTGTAAAATGAAGCAAGGGGAAGTTTGTCATCTTTGTTTAATAAGTCATTTGATTCCAGTTCTTGAAAACCTGACATTGTCCCTAAATTCCAGTCCCAAAATGGTCTAAGCCTTAGATAAAACAATATTAATACCCACAGTGCAGTAGGGAAAATTTTATAGGAGGCAGATACAAAGACACCTAGCAAAGTGCCTCCACAACTTGAAAGCAGTTGATGATCCCATGGCTAGATGCAAAGCTTAGAAATGATCACTTGGGCATCAGATTTGTGCTGCATGAGAAACCTCACTCTTTGCTGACGCAGCAGACGTGGGAGGTGGGACAACTGATGCTATCACCCAGGGAATAAAAACAGCTTTTGTTGCTATGGACATCAAAGCAGAAAAGCACAAATCAAAACTGGTTGTTTTATGTTTGGATAGAGCTGTAGTGAATAACTTGTTCAAACGATGTACAAGCCAAGTTTAGATGAGATGTCCCCTTTGCTTTGGGCAATGCCTCCCATACCTTTGATTTCATTATATTCAGGACTCAAACTCCTCAATGTCTAAAAAGTCTGAACTTATTTGAAAGATGTTTTCAAATTGTCTCAAAGTCCCCAAAATCACAGACAATCTACAAGAACTTGGTGAGGGCTTTGAGGCATACAGTATGGTACTCCAGCTGTATCTGCTAAATACACTGGATTGGCAATGAATGTAGATTATTTATTTAAAAAAAAAAATATATATATATATATATATATATAATCTGGCCCTCCCCCATTCAAAACAGGCATAAAAACCTAAACCAGGGATTGATGTGGCCCAAGTGGTATTCTTGAAGAGTTCAAGATAGGTAAATTTGTGGGCACTTTGTAATTCAGGACAAAACGATGAAATCCATCGTGTACAATGGAGCCTCTTTTCCTGTTGTGATTGAGGTTTGCATAACCTAGACAGCCCCAGGCTGGTAGAACTAGTAAAGAAGATAATCCTGACTCCATGTTAAAGGCACTTTGGAGTAGCAAATTTTAGGTGTGAACAATCCTCAGTCTTTTAAGATACCGCTACAGAAAAATCTGATCCATATGTTTGACTATGCCACTGGAAACCTGCATTCACCAGGACACAGAAGCCATCATACACATCTCCACTGCTCCAACTCCAGGCAGTGGCATGGTAAAAGAATAAAACAATCCACTGGACCACTTCACAGATGCAGTAAGCAAGGAGGAAGCCTAGAAAGCCTTGCATCATTCTTTTCATTATTTATTTTTTAATTATGCCGATTTTTTCCTATTGTGCTAGGCACTTGCACATAGAGACACAGTCCCTGCTCTAAGAGAGCTGCCTTTAAAACTACACTTAAACACACTAAAACCCCAAATGCAGGACAGGACACATGTATGTTGAATAAGGTTTTTAAGCATAGGGCAGCTTGACTTTCAAGATATACTGGTCTTGGAAGAAATTCTGTTCTCATTTTATTGCCCAGTCCCATTGCAGTGGCAGAATATGGGATTTCAAATAAGGAATTTAATCAAAATAACACCCCCCCCATAAATATACAGCAAATCACATTCTAGGACACAAGGATAAAGCTAGACCAAACGAGTGTCAAATGTAAGAAAAAAAACATTTTTAAACTAAGAACAGTAAAACGGTACAGGAGTCCAAACTAGAACATGCAGAATGAAGAAAAACACCTTTGGACAGTAAAAGCAAGCAACAGCACTTCATTTTAGTTTCTTGATAGAGAGAACAATGCCCAGTATCCGAATACTGTCTTTTAAGGTCACACAAACTAATTTAAAATTATTAGCTGCTTGTGGACAAGTTTTCTGTTTTTGTCCTCCCAGGCTGCTGCAAAACCTACTCTGTCCCTGGACAAGAGTCACAGGCATAATTAAATCCAATTACTGTTGCATGCAGGTGGTTCATATCAGACCAAATTACAGCCGAATTTCTGCAGGGAAACAGTGAGAGCACAAAAACCTTATCATACCTCATCGCTTTGGTAGCGGAAAAGAAATATGTACCAGAAGAACAGAAAAGGGGGACCAGGAGTTTCCTCAAAAAAGAGATCTGAATGATCATAATAAATGGCACAAGCTTCAACTGCTTTCGGTCCCAAGGAAATTCTTCTGTGGAATTATCTTAAATACATTTAGTGATGCCATGAAGAATGGAACTGGAGAACAACAAGCAGGCTTTTACTTGATCTGATCTTGGGTAGACCAGAGCTTCACTTTGCATATCATGCAGAAATTAATGAATGGCAGAACCATTATAGAGATTTGTATGGGAAAGAACAAGCAGGAAGCTAAAAACATTAAGCTTCGTAACCAGTTATATCCACAGTTACTACAAAACTATGGAGGCAAAATACCTAAAGCCTTAGTGTCCATGAGGTACTCACGTTCAGCTATTTGTTGCACAGGAAAGCCCAAGTAGAAACTGAACTCTACCACAGATAGATTCCTCAGCAGCTCACTGATTTCAGACCCATTTAAGAAACTCTGATCATCTCGAATAGCAAAGACAATGTTCACAGGGCCCTGCCGAAAGGCCATCCGAGGCCTGTTCAGAGTTATATTCAATATCTGAAAAGACAAAATTAGAGCAGATCAGGGAAAAGCCTGACCTTAACACTTTTGCTCCCTCCCTACCCAACCTTTTTGCAAATATGAAATGAGACTTTTTATATTTGACCCAGGCAACATCAGTTTCAGACAGATTCTGTTGCACAAAGCCTCAGCAACAGTGTCTCACATACACTATTTCCCTTCTAATATTCATCCTTTAAGCACATTTACAATCCAACTTGATATGAAGGGTGCCACACAGGAAGTGACCAAAGAAGGAAGGTAGAGAAATACCGAACAGAGACAGCAAAGTAATCCACCAACAAATAACTCTACCTGCACGAACCAGAACAGGTGAAAATAGTCTCTCAGTCTGCAGTCAACACACACTGTGGAAAGACCTTCCTTGTCTGTCAAAATCTTCTATGCCCTGTACTAGCAAATCCAAAGATTTGTGGCAACAAAATGCAGACAGACTTCAAATAGGCTTCCTATATAATGTCTTGCCCTTGAGTTTCACCTAACAGCTACAGTAACATACAAGGATTGCATCTGTCCACAAGAGGAAAAGATAGTTCTATAAAATATAATTTGCCTGCACTTTAGGGAAGCTTTTCCATAAGCTCTTCTGTACTTTAGGCAAGCTCTTCCATAAATAATTTTCCATGACATCTTAAAATGCCATTTTATTGATGAAAGCATTTAATTGCTTAAAATTATTTGTTATAAAGCATTTTCCAGGTTGGTTAGCGTATATAGTCCCATTTTTATTGATTTTGGTTTAAAGCAAAGCTAGAATTTAAAAAAATAATCAGTAAAAAGAGGTGACAGATCTTATTAATTCAATACATACACAGTTGGCACCCAAGAAGATTTAAGCCTTGTTATTTGGTTTTAGAATCCAAGACAGATCTGAGATCTAAAGTTCAAGTAAGCGCTACTTTAGCTACCTGGGCATGGGTATAAAACACTGATGAACTTTTAGACCCCGCTACATCTGTTAACTGCCCATAATATAAAACTGTTTAGATCATCATTTCAAGTTCCTTGCATTTCAAGGAATGTTTAGTGCGGTACAATGGATTTCTTTATGAAAACACACATGGAAAGGTATTATAGGGCTAAGATGACCAGAAGAATCAAAGGTAGCCAGTGAATACCTGATCTGCTATTACTGATATGATGAAACCCAACAGCCAGTGAGCTCACCTGCACAGTAAAGTTGTATATATCTTTGCGATGTTTTTTCACCTCCGTGAATGCCATGGTCATCCCTTTTTCAATACGCTGGCTGAAGTTACAGAATCCAATATCAATGTTTCGAGGCACAAACTGAAGCACTGAAGGTAAAGAAAATACGTTATTCCCAATGATGGCAGCATTTGCATGGAAAGGTGACAGCAGGATGGGAAGGAGAATCTCCCTCTACTCAGGAAACAGTTTTCCATAAAATCCAGGCTGAACTCAGGGAAGGAGAAGACTGAACAGTACAGCTCAAGGAATTACTGCAGATAGTAGTTCTGTACTGATGCAGAATGCTCTCATCACTAAAATCTGATGTGACAACAAATCAGATTCACTGTCAAGAGATTCTGCAGCCAAAACACTCCAACACTTGTGATGCCACACTGCAAGCCCTTGGCTGCATGAGACTAATACTGAATCATTTGTGCAAAGCTCTGTATATTGGTGAATTTATTCAAGGTTTTCATGAAGACTCTTTAAAGCAAGACCAGCTGTGACCATCTCTATGAAATAGTAACTGAAATTTAATATTTAGCTCAGTTAAAACACTCCAACTTTGGTTTATCATAATGTAATATCAATCTGACACCTTTCACCAGTACTTACTTAGCAAGCACATGTGTTGACTTCCTGGCAATGTTTTCTCAACCCCCACGAATTCCACTGTCAGCCCATTTTAGTGCACTGGCAGAAGTTACAGAATCTGCCCTGAAAGTTATTTAATGTATCCTTTCCAGGAAATCTACATATACGTGCATGCTAATTAAGCACAGGGAAAGGTGCCAGACTGACAACACTAGATATTACAATTCTTATTATATATGTATTCACAAAGCAGCTACAGAAAAGGAAGCATCTCTGGATGGAGCAACCACTTTGGTGCGACACGTTCGTTCGCCTCCTGTGCCCGTTTGTGCTGACCTGGGTGCCACCTAACATTCTTGACAGGCAAGTCATCTAGAACGGCTGTTTTGTTATGCAAGTTGGTCAAATAAGAACCACTAATTGCAAACAGCTGTTACACAGTTAATACCATATTTTGGTCACTAACAGCCATGGACCATATCAAAAACCACCATCATGCAGTAACAGTGAAAAGCTGCATCCTAGTATAAACAATCCCCTTAGACATCCAATCCCCCCATCTTATGACCATAAATCAATGTAAACAATTGAATTAAAAAAAAATAAACCACATGAATTTTTAGAATTATTTTTGTAAACATAACCAAAAGAATTATTTAAGGTCAAAAGTAATTTTAAGTTACACAAAGAGTTAAAAACTTAGATGCACTTTGATTTAAAAATAAAATGCTGCAGAAGATCAGTCACTCTTTTACTAATATCTGTCAAGGCTCTTATATAAAGTTCTGCATTTTCCCTGCAACAGATCGCAGATGGTAAAAGGGCCTGGGAGGATGGAGACAGATATGGGATTCAGCACTGTGATAACCCGGCTGACACTTAAGGCATCATTAAAAAAAAAAAAAAAAATTAAATCGAGCACCTTATGCTTTGTTAGTCACATCATCAGATCTGATATTAAATAAGGAGGATAGCAGAACATTTTATTCACACTTCTTACCAAGTGAAAAGCTTTCCAAATCATTAAACAGCTTACAATAAGAATTGTTTGAAACTTATATAACCTTTTCTACCGAAGGATGGCCAAACTCCCCGTGGAAGTTAAGGAATTGAGCAGATCTAACTTGCAAGACCATCCTTCCTCCCAGCATGAAACCTGTGCATCAGTAAGGGACTTCTCTTTACACAATAAAGGATAGCCCACCTGTGTGAACCTGGAACCTGGAATCTGGCACAGTGAAAGAAGGACGTAGGGACAAGACCATGGGTGCCTGACCACGAAGAAGGCTGCTGTTCATAAGTACATTCATGACAGCTATTGCCGTGTAAACAAAAGGACCTGATGTCACCAAGAAAGAGAACTGCGGGGAAATCTTATAAACCTATAAAAGAAAAGTTAAGAAAAAAATCAGAATCAATCTTGGCAAATGCTAAGTTCACACCTATAATGTACTGTCTATCTGAAGATCTCAAAGCATGGATGATTCAAGCAACATATCCCTGGGAGGTAGGAAAATATTATCCTTATTTTACTGACAGTGATACAGATGCATATAGATCTGAACTGGTAGCAAAACTTACTCTCAGCTCCCACCCAGTGCATTAACCAGAGAAACATCCTCCCTTTGCTAAGGTTATCTCATTAGAATTTGCTCAGTATCTTGATTGTAACACTGGCTTTACGTAGTGAACCCCTCTACACCATACTGGAGTTCACCACATGTTCATTGCCAATCACTGACTTACTGAACAACTGGGCATTATAGTCTGCACATCCTACAACATGAATTTAGAGTAAGCAATCTGCACTCAAAATACATGTTATTAGATTCACTGTTGTGTGATTGAACATATGCATGCAAATACATCTATATGTCAAACATTTTTTTCTGTTAAAGAAGTTCTTCCCCTTCCATACCACCACTATCACTGAACATTTTCACCTTAGTTCTTATACCCCACCCCTATTTTTGTCAGAAGGCAATTCCAAAATTGCAGCCCTTGAAATCTGGATGTTCAACAGCCATCATCTAATCTAATGGATATACAGTGCTTTCCCTCTCTCCCAGGGCACCCTGTCAATGAACCTGAACACTGACTGACTGTCCTCTTCCCCACCGGGAAAGAGGGACCACCAGGCAGGATGTCGGTGATCAGCAGGAGATCCCACTACTGCACCAGGGTCTGGACCACCAGCAAGTTTTCAGATAGCTTGCTGGTCTCTGCTGGAGGGTAGTGAGGAGGGCCTGTTGCTGCCCCAGCTGTCTGTGCTGCCATGTGAGGAGGACAACCAGAGGCATGACCAGAAATCAAAGGCTTCAGGTAAATCCATACTGTCCAATGCAACATCAGCATTCTCCAAGCTTTGCGCAACTGGAGGGACCCTGATGACTTTCACCTTATTATTTGACTGAAGGAAGAGCACAGATTTATCCTTCCCTGGATGTCTCTTAGGCATCTCTCTGTCAGCATGGATTAATAGCAATTACTGCTTAGCTGAGGCAATAGGCAGCTTTTACATTTTTTTGAAAAAAAGAGCAAGACATAGTTTTAAAAGATCTTTAAAACATTGAAGAAAACCACTTGAATTGTAAGGGGGGGGGGAAGCGGGGGGAGCGGGAGCTGCAACCTGACAGAAGAAAGCAATCTCCAGATTTATTCCTTGTATATACCTGGAGCATGGTGCCATCAAATTTCTATTTTAAAAATTGATAGCATTCAAATTAAATTCAACATAAATCATAATTACAGCTGCCTCAGTCCACCTTGCCTGCAGTTTCATTTTGAAATGAAAAAGGTAAAGGATTTCTACAGCTTCAGTTTGTGAAATGGAAAGAAGAAAGGCTAAGACATGCCACAAGAAAATTGTTTGTTATCTATGAAAGAAGTTGGTCTGGAAGACAAGAAAATAAAGAAACAGAACTACACTCATTTGGTATTATCTAAAGTAAAATACTCAGAGAGAGAATGGCCCAGCAAAGACATTGTATTAAAGTGGAGTGAAATGCAAGATGCCATAAGCAACACAGCCACCTCCGCCTGCCATCCAGTTTATATGTAATGAAAGCTATCTTCCTCACTGTTATACTGTAAACAGTCCTCAAACACTGCATAGGGCATTCAGTCTGATTAGGTCAAATTTAGCCCCGAGACACATTCCTATTTTTGGGCTTCACTGTAGCATGAGGTGGACAATCATTCCAGAAAAATGATAATTTGAGGAAGGTAGAAAGATAAAACCACTGCACCCTCCCTTCCTCTTCCCCCACCTACCTACTCATTTTGCTTCTGTACCACTAAATGACCCATCATGACAAGTATCCATAGACATCTACTTTGGAAGATATTTACAAGCACACAAAGCAGCAAAGGAAGGAGCAGAAATCTGAGCTCAAATGGCAGCACTAGAAGGAAAGCCTTTTCAATTCCCTTTTAAGATTAACATTTGTCCTATATTTCAGCTAAGCCGCAGTATCATTATATTGCAGCCATGCATTTTATTTTGTGTAATGCACACCTTGCTACCATGCTACATTTAACAAAACTGCCTAAGTTTACTGTGCATTACATCGTAAAAAAGAAACAGCATCTGTGAACTATAATAGGAGATATAAAAAGAAGGAAACATTAAAAACAAATGCACTCTTTTTTATCTTAAATTGCAATATGCCCCAACCAGTTAATGGAAACTGTTGCCTAACAAAAGTCTGCTTTGTTTGAGTAGCTGTTTAGCATGAAAGAAGAGCCTGTTTTCAAAGCTGCATGACTGTAGTGATTAATACTTGTTACTATATTGGACAGCTGTTAATTTTAAAAAACATAACATCTTCAGCAGTATTCCGTTACTGGACATGAAATCTTTTTCTGGTGAGATAAGAATATGTCCGCTATATGCAATTAAGGGACGGAGGAAAAAAAACAAAAAACAGACACCACCAAGACTTCACTAAGAGAAAACATGTACGACAGTGGTTTCCTTCTATAACATAAGCATGACTGATTGCACAGAAATGCTCTCTCCCTTTGATAAGAGGGATTTTGTAAAGAATGAACCCAGGCTTAGAAAACTAGCTGCATTATTTATAAAAGAGACCGACTCCCAGCAGCCTAGGGCCAGTGTATCCCATCAAGAGCTTTGCATGGTAATAGTGGACATGAAAGGAAAGAATTTAAAGTGGGAAACCATGAAGGGGGGGATGGGGGAGGGAGGATCTCAAATGTTAGCTGCAGTCAACCTTCAAATATTTAGCAGTATACTCAGTCCTACTGCAGTTGCTACTATTTTAGTAATGTAGCAGAAAGCCCCCTTTTCCTCTTGCCTGCATTTGCTCTCCCTTCTTTGGATATGTTTCTTTTTCTACCTTTCTTCCTTCCTCTTTCTTTCACTTTAAGATAAGGAATTGTGTTTTAAAATTTGTATGTGCGCATTTTGTGTCTCCCGTTGTAGTTTGGTATTTTTATCTATTTGTGTGCCATGGCATTTGTAGCTTATATTTTATACTCCTCACCTTTCAACTAAATGTGTTTTAGTAAGTTATACATTGTAACAATGTTAACAAGGGCAGGAATCAAACTGTCCTTCTCTGGATCAGGCTGGCCCCTGAAAGAGTGAGTGAATCAGTGATTGAATGTGTAACAAGGTAGCACACAGCAATTAACACCTGGGAAGCTGCAGATCAACCAAGGGAAGAACTCAATAGTTGACAATGTAACAACCGGGAAATCTCTAAAGGTCACTGATCAAAGGCTAGAAGCCCTGGCCTGAGTTAATCAACGCCAGAGACCAACTTTTGGGCTGAATATCTCCAGATCAACCGCTCCCAGAGCCCTATTCTAAATTAATCAACGGACTCCCAAACGGTAGCTTGTGGGGGGGAGGGGGGAAGTCCCACAAGGGTCAATGACCCCTGGATTGGGCAAACCTGAAAACTGGGGAGTCACCAAAGTCTGCCAAGGACAGATAAAAGGCAGTGAAAAGTGACCCTCAGTGGCGCCCTCTTGATCTCCAACTCGACCAGACCTGTCCAGCCAGAAGGACCAGCCGGCGACCCCCTTCTGGAAGATAACACCACACTGAAAGAAGCCTCAACGACAGACTCCAGTGCTTGTAGGATAGGTATACCTGACTCTGTAGCCTGCTACTCTGTGTGTGTGTGTGTGTGTGGGGGGGGGGAGAACGGGGACGGGACCAGCCCCAAGGTTTATGATTACAGTGTTTCAAGCCGCCTAATAAACTAGAATTTTAAGGAACCCGAGTTGGACATTTGTAGCCAACAGTAAAAGCTGCTTGTATTATTGAAATATGCAGTGCCTTCATGCAGTCAGTGTAGTTTCACGCACGTGAACTTTTGACTCGCACAGTTTTACAGATATATACCAGCTGAGGGAGTGGTTCACTGGCTGAAACTATTGAAGCTTTAAATTGTACAATTCTTTAAACCTTTCCAAAAGAAAAAACCTTGCAGTTTTGGGGGGAGATGGAAGGTAACCTTTTATATAGAAAATAGAAAAAGAAGGTTATCAGATAACTGAACTTTTTGGGAAGAGTGCTGGGGGAAGAGAACTCCATTAGGGACCCATATTGAAAATAAGTCCTAACTAAAGCAGTCTCCTGAAACATCAGGGAAAACAATCCAAGACAAAGAAGAGGGGCCATATGGATTTGGTTGGTTCAATAACTGAGTCAGGGTGTGTACAACTAACAGCTGAAACATTTCCAATGCCTTTGAAATGTTCCAAAAAGTGGCTGAAATGCTCCAAAATAATACTGCTTGAAATGAGGTACCTCTTTTAGATACATGTGCATGGGAAATCAGGAACCTATAGGTCCTCCAAAATCCCACAGTGCTCTTCTCTCTCCCTCCTGGGTTCTTCAGCCCTCAGTCTCCTCTACCTCTCCACTCTTGGGAGAGGGAAAGAGGAGAAATCCAGGGGATTAGAGACTGGAAAACCAGGTATTCTAGTGATGGTCACCCTTACCACCACTGCATATCCCTATGCCCCATCTTGCTTGCTGCCCCACTTCCTCTGATAAATCATGTCCCAACCACTAGAGCCCCATGGTCCTACCAGACCTCTGTGTCCCACCGCTGCTGCCCTTTCATCCTTCAATCCCCCTACCTCTCCATCCCTGCAGGCATTAAAGCGTTACAGCTTGGGGGGCACAAAGTTGGGGCTATGCATATGTCCCCAGCTGAAATGTCATCCTTTTGAAACATTTCTAACGTTACTTCTGTCCACACCCTTAGAGTATGGGACAAACACAATGGGCATTTATACACATACCTTTTCATCCTATGACACGCCAGAGATCCAGTGGGTTGAAGCAGACTGCTCCACTCCGCACAGAGCTGATGCGTGCTGTGCTGTCACATGTAGTTGTATAAGTGATGAAATGCACATCAGCACATAGAAAACGGCAGTGGTGCACTTTTGAAATAAAACACCTTTGAACTAAAACAACTACGTGTGCTGTCTCTGTCTCCAGAAGGGGAGTGGAGAAGGGGGAGAGCAGGGAAAAGCCCACCAAAAGTCCCCTTGTGGAGCGGGGGTGGGGGAGGGAGGGAGAGAGAGAGTGCCCTTGCCCTCTGGGGGAGCAGGGCATGGAGTGGGGGCTGCCCAGTTGCTTGGTCTTGGGAGCCTGCTATAGATTAGGGAAGGGGGTAGGCCAGGGGGCAAATGCAGCAGAGCTCCCTGGGCAGTGTGGTTCACACTGCTCCTGTGGCATTCTTCGTGAGGCCGAGCCCCACTCGCTCATGCCAGAGCAGTCTACACCACTCTCCTGCCGGTGCCCACAACTCAGCTGAGTGCTGCTTGGTGCCCCCACAACTCTAGTTCCAGGATCTGAAGCCAGACCCCCACATGCCTGCTGGGAATAGCACAGTGTGGTGCAGCAGGAGTGAGAGGAGGAGCTGTTGCTGGAGGCCAGGGGGTGCAGAGCAGCACCCATTTGGCTGTATCCACCCTGGGAACAGCCCACTAGAAGCTGCTCCTGCTCTTGCCCCAGTACATGGGGGCTCCAGCTCCTAAAAAAACTAGTCAGGAGCCGAAGCTAGAGCCCTGGCAGTGTGGCAAGAGCCACCTGTCTGAAGCTTCTCACTCGCCTGCCCAGAACGGCGTGGCACAGCATGACATGGTGGAGCGCAGCAGGACCAGCTTCCAGTGGGCTGTTCCCAATGTGGATACAGCCAGCCAGGTGCTGCTCTGTACTCCCTAACTCCAGTCCCCGTACCAGCCTGCCCCCAGCACCTCTCACCAGCCTGCTCCTCCTCTCTCTCCTGCTGCACTACACTGCACCACTCCTGGCAGGCATGGAGGGGCCCAGCTCCAGATCCTGGAGCTGGAGACAGGGGGTGCAGAGCAGCACCCAGTCAGGCTGCAGGCACCAGTGGGAACATGGCGGAGGCTGCTCTGGCGTGAGTGAGTGGGCTCAGCCCTATGTAGAGTGCTGGGGCTCCGGCTCCAGATCTAGTAGCTGGGAGCTGAAGCCAGAGCCTCGTATGCTGGGGCAGGAGCCATCCTACTGAAACTGCTTGCCCAGTGCAGCCTTCAAAACGGTGGCCCCGGCCATGAAATTGGGGGCTCTGGCTGTGTTACAGCCATATAATTGGCCACCAGGGACAGCTAATTTGGCAGGTCTGTAGTCATAACTGAAACCTGGCAAAGATGCACATACATCTTTAGGTGGGCTGCCTACTAGAGGGAAACAAAAGCCTACATTCTTAAGATAAATCTTTACTGAAGTTAACATGAATGCACGAGCTTCTGTTTCTCCACTCAGTCAAGGCTAGCTCAGCTCAGCGTTTCCACAAAGCAATGGATAAATATGGCGGTAATAGTGTTGCACACTGGCACTGTACTGAACCAAGTGAAGTACTTGGACTTCTGGTGCCTACCCCTTGGGTTCTGAGTACTACAGTAGTGTGTGCTGCTCTTTGCAAGTTTTTGTGCTATCTATGCAACCCAAATGACTGCAGCCTACAGAATACGATTTACCTTATTAGGACAAGCTCTACTGCATACATGGGGATAATGGGGCATTTAGGGAAAG
>NW_005841931.1:2309914-2321407 GCF_000455745.1 Alligator sinensis | reverse complement strand
ACATGCTGTTTTATAGGCTTGATGCAGGCAGGGAGAGTACACTAGCTGGATTTGGGAACAGAAGAGCTAGAGAAGTAAGAAATGCCTTGTATTCCTTATGCTTAGCTTGGAAAGGAACGTACAGATCATGTGAGAATTACAGTAATTTATTTTACTAATGTACCTATACAAGATAAACATGTGCCTATGCACATGCTGTAAAGCTCTGACTGCATTAAAATAAGTGTGTTCTGAAGTCCTCTTTTCTTTTTACTCAACGTACTTGCTTACCAAGAGACCAACAAACAGAAGAAAGGTACCCCAAGTATCCGAGCCCAAAAGGCAGACAAGTGCACTGAGGACATAGTACTGTGCCACACATACCAGAACTGTACATTGTCAGATCACCTGCTGCCCTTCAACTGTGCTTGCATAAGGATATTGTTCACAGGAAATAGCTGGATTATGTGTACTTCCATCCATGGGCTGGCTACCTCCCCAAAGATCATCACAATGGAGGAAGAGGAGAGGAGGCCATGGCAGAAGGCTAGATCTGGACTAGAGCCAGGGCCAATGCTGTACCCAGGTTGTACTCAGATCCCACTCAAACAGATCTCATGCCACTGGTCCTGCTGTATTCTCAAGGTATAGCCAGGGGTCATGAAGTCCATCTTCTCTCTTCCCTCTCATGTGCATCCTGTTTCTGGTATTCTTGCTCTGGAATTTCCCTCTGGACAAAGAGGCAGTCCAACCTCCTAGCAGCAGCCATAAACAGATCAGTCCTTGTTCTCCTCCTTTCTGCTTCAGAGGTTCAAGGCCCTGGTGCTGATGGTCAATAGTTTTCTAAAGGTCAACACCTTGTCTGCACTGGGACAGGGAGCCCTAAAGACCCACAAAACACCACTCTTTTCAAGGGGGTAGAAGGAGGGAAATAAAAGTCTCTTCCTTTTAACTTTCTGTATCACTATGAGGGAAAATTTGACACTCTCCTACATACTATATCTCCAACTGCAGTGAGAGAATGGCCCTAAACAAATCATGATGGCCCCCTCATGACAGCAAACACAAGTCACATCCATACTCAGTTGAGCCAATAAAGTTCCATCCCACTGCTCTGGTCCCCCAACCGCAGGGGTGTGTGGAGCACCCCATAGCTGGGAGATCATAATAGCTGGGAGACTGCAGCAGCTGCAATCTCCCAGCTGCTACCTGAAATGCCCCCATGCCCAACACACTGGCTGTGATCTCCCAGTCCCAGGGTGCGTTGTGCTCCCCAGCACCTGGGAGATTGCAGCAACTGCAGACTGCCTACAAGTACAAATTAAAGCTGGATAGAAACCAGCTACAAAGTTATTACACATTTTCAAGCAATAACTTTGTAGCTGGTTGGACCGTTTTAAGGCATGATACTTAATTTCCACATGTAGCCAGTCTAAATTTATTGCACAGTTCATAAGGTTATTGCACAATAGATCTAATGTGTAGCGCAGGCTTCAATATACTAACCTAAAAATGAAAAGGCAAGTTTTATCATACTGAAGGATTTCTCCAAGAATAAGCAAATCTAAGGCCAATATCTCTGTAATTTGAAAGGAAGGTATTGGTAGCCAACAGGATCCCAGATTAAGTAATTTACTTTGCAACTGTGAAGTAAATTATGTAATCTCCTTGTATTTTGGCTATGTATTTACTAATCTAAGGTTAGCCCAGTGAGAACGGCCACACTGTAAAATAACACTCAAACTGAAACAGAGTGTGATTGTGTTAACTGATAAGAGTATTTCCTATGATGAACCTTCAACTATAAGCCCTACCAAACTCAAGATTGGGGCACCCCTCTGCTAATAACTTGAATTAACTCTGAAGATGTGACGTTAACAGAACAAGAAAAACAAAATAGGACCAGGTGTTGCATCTGCGCTTAACTAGCATGGTGGACTGAAAACTATAGAAAAGGTAGAAAGCTGTAAACAATCTAAAAAGGTTTTCTCCAATTTGTTTTCTTGAAAGAAAAACACTGAATAAAAACACAGCAGATGTTCTGAACACACTTCAAAGTACTCTCAAAGTGTCAACAGCTAAGAAATAAAGAAAGCTAACCCAATACTACTAAAAGTATATACAAATGCATTCAATGTACTAGGCTGAACTCATCCAAAACAGGGCATAAGATATAATCATTGCACTCTGTCTGCAGATAGTTGGCATTTCTTTTCAAGTATTATGCCAGAACAAAGATGCAATAAATCCCTGTTACTGTCAACAAGGCAAATTAAGGCATCTCACTTCTCCAAAAACCTGTCAAAAATGCCATGCCATTTTCACATAAGTAATTGTAAATGTATCTTTGTCTGTTCTTCAATGGGCACTTCTGCAATTACTCAGGTTAAATATTACTGAGTTGGTACCACTGATTTCAAAAGGACTATCTAAAATCAGGTATTACTTCTTGTGAATAAGACTTACAGCATTAGGCTTTAAATCAAGAAATGAGTAAAATGTATTGTTCCCCATTTTTTCCTACATTCCACATTGTCGTGTCCAATTATGATTAGATCCAAGTCATACCCCCCCCCCACCCAACCCAACAACCTTAGGGTCCATCCCCTCCCCACAAAAAATATGTCTTTAGGAACGTAACTTTAAACCTAAGCTCTAGTTTGCACTGAGTTTTAGACTTGGGAACAGTGCTGAAACACTGTAAGGACGATTCCTTGATTAGATTTGAGTGTCAAAGCAGATGGGAATCTAAGCTTCTATAAACAAAAGCCAATCCTATAAACAAGAGATGAAGGGGGGAAAGCACTATGGAAGATCCCAGATCTAGTTGTCTGCAGTCTTTCCGTTGTCTGAAAATAGCACATCCCTCCTTCATTTAAAAAGCCCCAAGCTCCTGATTTCCTCTGTTTCCCTGCAAGTACTGGTGAAAACAACAAAACAAAATTAGGACAGGTTTTGCAAAAGGTCCTCTCCTTGGTCATCAGCCAGCACACAAAAGAACCAAAACCCTAACCTGATCATTTGGAAGGTAAAAGATTTTCAATTTATAATTTCACCTCACCTGCCAATAAGAATGACAAGTTGTAGGGGGCAACTCCCTTTTCAAGCCATGGAGAACAGAAAATGCCCTAAATGTCATAACTGATTTTTGTACTTGTATTAAATGCAAGAAAAATATGGCTTTATATATTTAACTTTGAATAATTGATTTACTAACAGCATTCTCTCTCTTAATAATCTTATTTCACAAAAAAAAAAAAAAAAAAAAGCTTTAATGTTATCATATCATTCAAAGTGCATAGGCACACTGTACCACTTACCTCCAGCTCTACAGATCGCCTGAATTGAATTCTCAGCACTTCTCTGATGGATTCACTGACATTTTCTAGATTAGCTCTTCGGGCCAGCACTAGAAATTAACATCAGTCAGTAAATACATTTTAGATTTGTATTAGACACCTTGGTTCAATGCTGCATTTTCAAATTGTGTAATGCATGAAAAAGCAGGTTAAGAGACCAGTAAAATGGAGCATACTTAGAAAAGTGACTGTAAATTGTTTCATGAGTTCCTTGTTCATTTCCCCTCATGTTTTTCAATATCAAATTTGTTCTGTTTGCTGGTAAAAATAACAGTCTTATTAATATATAGCCCTGAAATTTAAACCAGATCTGAAAGCCAAACTCTATCTTTTTTTACTTGTGCTTTGTAATAAAAATCCTGATACTGTAACGTAGCTAATAATTCTGTAGATAATGCATGAGCCAGAATGGAAAGCAGATCACAGTTCAATAGCTGTGGTGGATATTTGCTGATAAAAGGCATAATAAAGCTTCCAAACCAATTTATCAAAAAAATAAAAAAATAAGAAACTGATTACCCATAGTGGCAGGGATGTTGAATATGAAAGCACTTTCAAGACAAAAACTACAAGAGTGCTTTGCTAACTTAAATAAATTTAAAAAAAAAAAAAATCACACTTTAAACTGTGACTGATTAAAGAAAGAAACTGAAGTGGTATCTTGGCGTTTTATATTTATTTTTCATCAATAGCGTGCATAGCAAAATTATTCTGTTAACAAGTCAAAAAAAATCCTACTGCTAACACACCTAATTGCTCTTATATCTAGAAAAAATAAAACCATGAACTTTCTACTTTATGTATCACATGAACACATTCTGGTCATAAAACTTAACTGTATGTTTTGCTGAAGGTTATGGAATACATCTCACTCTTCCAACAACTGCAGTTAGCTGTACCTTGCTAATTTGACAATAAACTAGAAAGACTGATTTCCATTTTTTTCAATCATAACCACACCAAGTCCAATAAAAATAATTCAAAGAATGTGTGTGTGTGTGTGTGTGCGCGCGCGCGCACGCACTTGCTTTCATATGTTCTCCTACTTAAAAAAATAAATCTTGGTTCTTTGCAAACAAATCTAACAACTTTACAGGGAATTTTTGCAGGATCATGTGACCTGAATAAACAAAGTGCCACGACAATAATCTATGTTGCCAACCATAAGTATAAAGTATCATCAATTCAACATCCCTACATGCAGTTTTAAAGCACCATCTGTGCTTATCTGGCGCTTGCAAAACAAGTTTTGTACAAAGTCATAATTTGCAAGAACAAGCAACTGTATGCAAATACAGACAGCATCTATGGTCATACAGGCTAATTTTTTTGGAAATTTGGCTCTTGATGTGAAATAATTACCTGGAAACAGAACTAAAAGATTTATTTAAGTGACCTAAATTTCTTGCTATGTTTCTTTTCTTTACTTATCTAATACAAACACACATAATTTAAATTATACAGTTTTGCATTACAAGGGGAAGCTCATTATAGTGATTCCTTTGGGGTACAAGGTAGAGTTTAAAAAAAAAAATGAAGAAAACCATTAAAATAAAACTTTAGAAATATCTTACCAGCTGTGACTAAGTAAGTGTCAGGAACAGTGATGTCACACACATATGGTTGCCTGGTGGCTGTCATGGCAGATGTTATAATTATAGCTTCAGATGGAGTAGTGGCCACTGCAGTAGAGGAGGAGGATGAAACACTTGAGCTGCTTTCAGTAGTTGTACTATGGTCAACTGTGCTAGTGATGGTGGTTGCTGCAGGAGTAGTCACGCTTGTTATATTGGTAACCCCAGGTAAAGCAGTTCTTGCTGGAGTGACAAATTCAATGGTAGTGTTGGTAGTGTTCACAGACAGAGGCAACTGTGTAGGGACAAATGATGTGACCACAGAAATTGACTCAGTAGGTGCACCAGTAATGCTGCTAACATCTGCATATGATGTCGACACGTACGGATTAGTTGTAAAATACGCTGTACTAGCAATGGCCTTAGAATAAGAGGTTAAAAGCAATGTATGGTTAACAGTAGCACCAATATCCTCATCTGAAGCTGTACTAGTTGAAAAAAATGATGAAGATACATAAGATACATTTATGACAGGAGTTATCCAAATGGTAGTAAACCATGAGGTCAAGTGTGTTTCAATCAAGGTGTTGCTGGTGACAATAGACTCAGAGTCAGACATGGAGAGCACCAGAGTAGGAACCACCAATTCAAGGGAGAGGAGCGAAGACTCTAACCGAGAGGTAGCTTCTGTGAAAGTTGAGGTAAACAACACTTCAGAATCCATTTGCAAGATTGACGTTGCTTCCAGTGACATGGAAAAGTCGGGATGAAAACTAAATGATGGTGTTATTTCAGGAAGGTGTGCGACTGGAACAGAAGATGTATCTGAATTAAAATATGAAGTATGCCAAGGAGAGAGCTGAGAAAACTCTGTACTTGTGCTGTTGGTAGCAGGCAGCTTACTTGAATCCCAACTAGAGAGATCACCAACATGTAGAGATGTTCCAAGCAGCGTAGGCAAAATTTGAGGTAAAAGTGTTGATAAATCACTTGGCATTATTGAGTAAAAGTTTGATGCAGCTGATGAAACAGATAATGAGATGTTAGGTTCAAAGAGCAAAGGTGTTGATAAAAGTATGGTTGAAAAATCTGACACATTTATAGATGATTCACCTATTGACAAACTTGCAGATGTTGTGTCAAGCAAAAACACAGATTCTGATGGCATAAATTCAGGCGATTCCAGCAAATTTGTAGGTTTGATTGTAATTAATGGGATGCTCTCATTTGCAGTAAAATCTGGTTCAAGAAGAACACTGGTGCTACTAAAAGGTTCTACTGTCAGACTGGATGTTAACATAACAGTTTCAGTAACAGAGGAGAACTCTATAGAAGAAGTGATATCCAACGAAATGTCTTCTGAGAGCTGACTGTATGAAGGAAATATTGTTGTAGGCGTTACTTTAAGGCCAACATTGAGAGTGCTTGAAAAAACCCAGTTTGGCTCAGAGACTTCTATGAATCTTGAGGAAAACGAAACAACAGGCCTTGATGGGAAACTAGTATCGAAGACTTCGGGAGCAGATTCCTCTTGTTCATACTGGTCAGCTTGTACTGTTGTAAATGGACTAATGACTTTAACCTCTGAGGCTGTGAATGATAATGTTTCAATATAATCACCTGAACCCACATCATGTTCCGTGTTTTCTGCTGAAAAGCCCTGTTCTGATGGAACTGAGGCCAAGTCACAGTACAAACACAAAGCATATGGTCTACTGAAAGGCACTGGGCTTATGAGCTCACTGAAGGGCTCAACTTGATTGGGTATTTCTGAACTGCCAGGCATATTTGGTGTTGTACTGGAGGATTCATGGGAAAACACTCTTGTAAACAAGTCATCAATAAGAAAGCTATCAGAATCAGAGGAAACAGCATCTGAATGAACTGGGAAAGACACAAATGGAAGACTAGTCAAAAACAAAGCAGGTTCCGTGCTGGTTGCCAAAACAGGTGTTGAACTAGAAATGCTTGCAACAGGGTAAGTCCTTAGATCCAAAGTTTCTGTTGCACTGCTATTCACACCAGAATTAGTTTTAATGTACTGGCCAGTACTTTTTGCCAAAGCATGTGGGGTAACTTGGGTATCTTTATCCAATTGCTGCATAAGAACAGATGACCCTTCAGATGCAGTATCAAAAGGCAAAGAAACTGAGGACAGTGAAATAGATGCCAAGCTTTCATCTACATTTTTCTCCAGAGCCACCAAAACCTCTGATGCAAAAGAACTTAAATAAATATCTGTCTTTGTGGGGTATAAAAGTAAGTCTCTGTTTGCAGTCAGAATTTCATGATCTGGGGTAAAAGAATTCAACTGTGTGAGAGAGTTACTGTGTCCAGAAACAACACTTAAGCTTGTCTTTTGCGGTGTTGTTTTCAATACATCATACAGTAAAGGAAAAACTGATAATGAAGGTGTTAGCAGTGTAGTTCCTAATATTTCTCTTGGTGGCTCTACTGCATTATCTGAGTCATGCATTGTTGCAATAGACTGTAGAGAAGAAGTCCGCTGTGTATTTGAAAGTGAGCCAATAAATTCATTGTCACTTAAGAATGCCTCACTGCCAGTTACTGAGACATCTGCCGTTGGTATGCTTCTCCCTTCTGAACCTTTGACTGTTCTTTCTTGATCAGATAATGTCATGACCAGGGGAGAAGTGATTGATGGCAAAACCATGTGGAGGAAATTGTCTTGGGGTTCTGAAGTGTTTTTTAAGGCCATGTGTGTCACGCTGCCCACTGTGCTTTGCTGTTGCTTAGGACCCACTGAGAACATGGAAAGGTTTTGCCGCTCCAAGGAAATATCATCTAAAAAGGAAAGGAAAAAAAAAATGGATTAGCCATACAGTTACAATACACAAGCACCAAGACTATAATCAGAAAAACCTACAAATATTGGGTTTTTTTAGGTAAATATTTGAAATCCTCAGACGTCATGATGACCAAAGTTAATAAAGTCTGACAACCCAAGTGACAAGTTTCACAATAGTATTACATTCCTTCAGGGCAGAGCATCACTCTGCTAAACTATTCCCAACCCACAGCCAACAAAAAAAACACTCTTCTAAATGCTGGATGACAATGTTAAAGCCAGCTGCTCTGTTTTCACACGCATATCGGTTAACATTTCAAGAACATAAAAAGGTATATTACATTATAATGTAAAGCAAAAGTATGGACTTTCTGGGGATTTAATTTTTTATTTGATTCCTACTAATTTATTTCCTTGAGTTTTACCACCCCATTTAATACTGCACTAATCAGCACAGTGAATGCAGAGTTGACTGAGGTTAACCATGAGGGAAGTGGGATAGTGGGGGACCTGGAGGAATGAGAGGCTTCATTCCTCCTGAGAAAGTAGGGCAATCAGCTAGTTACCTCAGGTGTCTGCACGTGAATGCACAGAGCCCAGGAAACAACCAAAAAGAATTGGAAGTCCTAGCACAGTCACAGAACTATGATAAGATTGGAATAACAGAGCTCGCATGACTGGAGCACTGTCGTGGATGGGTACAAACTGTTCAGGAAGGACAGGCAAGGGAGAAGAGGAGAAGAAATTGTGCTGCATGTAAAAGAGCTGTATGATTGCTCAGAGCTCCAGTATGAAACTGGAGCCAGGCCTGTTGAAAGTCTCTGGGTTAAGGTTAGAGGGGAGAGCAACAAGGGTGATGTTGTGGCGGGTTATGTGCTGTAGACCACCAGACCCGGAGGATGAGGTAGATGAGGCTTTCTTTAGATAAGTAGTTGAAGTTTCCCGAGCACAGGCCCTGGTTCTCATGGGGGACTTCAACCATCCTGACGTGCTGGGAGGGCAATCCAGCAGTGCACAGGCAATCCAGGAAGTTTTTGGAGAGCTCTGGAGACAACTTCCTGATGCACATATTGGAGAGACCAACTAGGGGCCATGCTCTTCTTGCCCTACTGCTCACCAACAGGGAAGAATTGGTGGGGGATGTAGAAGTGGATGGCAACTTGGGCAACAGTGACCACGAGATGACTGAGTTCAGGATCCTGACAAAAAGGAAGGATGGAGAGCAGCAGAGTAAGGACCCTGGACTTCAGAAAAGCAGACTTTCACTCCCTCAGGGAACTGGTAGGCAGGATTGCCTGGGAGGGCAGTCTGGAGGGGAAAGAAGTCCAGGAGAGCTGGTTGTATTTTAAAGAAACCTTACTGAGGGCACAGGAACAAACCAGCCTGATGTGCAAGAAGAACAGCAAATGTGGCAAGCAACCAGGTTGGCTTAGCAGATAACTCTTTGGTGAAGTTAAACACAGTAAATTTAAGTTTACAAGAAGTAGAAGCTTGGACAAACAACTTGGGAGGAGTATAAGAGCATTGCTCAGCCATGCACGGATGAAGTCAGGAAGGCCAAAGTGCAATTGGAGTTGCAGCTAGCCAGGGACACGAAGCATAACAAGAAGGGTTTCTACAAGTATGTTAGCAACAAGAGGAAGACAGGAGAAAGTGTGGGTCCCTTACTGAATGGGGGAGGCAACCTAGGGACAGATGATGAGAAACAGGCTGAAGTACCTGATGTCTTTTTTACCTCAGTCTTCACAAGCAAGGTCAACTCCCAGACTACTGCGCGGGGCAGCACAGTTTGGGGAAGAGGTGAACAGCCCTCAGTGGTGAAAGAACAGGTTAAGGACTATTTAGAAAGGCTGGACATGTCCAAGTCCATGGGGCCAGATGCAATGCATCCGGGGGTGCTGAGGGAGCTGGCTGATGTGACTGCAGAGCTGCTAGCCATTATCTTTGAAAACTCATGTTGATTGTGGGAGGTCCCAGACTATTGGAAAAGGGCAAATATAGGGATCCTATCTGGAAGATGGGATGGACTGTACCCTCAGCAAGTTTGCAAGTGGCACCAATCTGGGGGGGTGTGGTAGGGTAGATACACTGTAGTAGGACTAGGATTCAAAGTAACCTCAATAAATTGGAGGATTGGGCCAAAAGAAATCTCATGAGGTTCAACAAGGACAAGTGCAAAGCCCTGCACTTAGGATGGAGGAATCTCATGGACTGATACAGGTTGCAGACTAACTGGCTAAACAGCAGCTCTGCAGAAAAGGACCTGGGAGTTACAGTGGACAATAAGTTGGATAAGAGTCAGCAGTGTGCTTTTGTTGCCAAGAAGACTAAAGACATACTGGGCTGTATTGAAAGGAGCATTGCCAGCAGATCAAGGGAAGTAATTATTCCCCTCTATTCAGCACTGGTGAGGCCACATCTGGAGTATTGTGCCCAGTTTTGAGGCCCCCCACTATAGAAAGGATGTGGACAAGTTGGAGAGAGTCCATCAGAGAGCAACGAAAATGATTCGGGGGTTGAGGCACATGACTTCCCAGGAAAGGCAAGAGGAAACTGGGCTTATTTAGTTTGGAGAAGAAAAGACTGAGAGGGGATATGATAGCAGCCTTCAACTATCTGAAGGGGGTTCCAAAGAGGATGGAGCTGGACTGCTCTCAGTGATGACGGAACAAGGAGCAATAGCTTCAAGTTGCATCAAGGGAGGTTTAGGTTGGATATTAGGAAAAATTCTCTCACTAGGAGTGTAGTAAAGCACTGGAACAAGTTACCTAGACAGGTATTGTAATCTCCATCTCTGGAGGTTTTTAAAGCCCAGCTTGACAAAGCCCTGGTTGGATTGATCTAGTTGGGGAAGGTCCTGCTTTGAGCAGGGGAGTGGACTAGACCTCCTGAGGTCCCTTCCAACCCTAATTTTCTATGATTCTATGACCGTAAGAATGGGCCAAGACTTGGAGAGATGAAGCAGCCTCTAAAATTTGTCTACTGACATTCGTGCATGCATGCGTGCTGGTTAGACATCCAAGAATGGTACTGACTTTACAAAAACAGTGTTGTTTGTGTGTTGAAATATGGGAATATGTATAAAAATGCATTAGGCATACATGTTGGTCTAATAAAAGGTATAATTTTAGAACCAAGAGTTCTAGTTTTTCGTATGTCTTTTAGGCATACTGTTGTATTTGTCAACTTACAAACTGACACTTGTAGAAAATTGCACTTATCACCCTATGGCATCCTCCAATCTGTTTGTTGCAAGTCTTTCTTGCTGCTTCTCCCCTATCGAAGTCCATGAACAGCAAGCAATGGTCACATTCACTCTGCTTGCTAGACAACCCCCAGAAACTTATTTGCTGTTCTACATTGGCATACTTCACTTGGTCACTAAAAGCAATTGTGCATGGCAAAAAACAGCTAGGTTTACTTATCTCATCTTCTTCACACCGAGGCTGCTGGAGCTATCTTGTAACAACTATCATCCAAACAATCCATATTTATTTGCAAAAAGTCTGCAGAATGCCTACATTTGTCATAAGTTCTTTAAAACAATAGTTCTACCTACAAATCTTTTAATACAGAATGACAGATCTGCTCCACCAGGGGTGTCAAACATCCAGCCATCTGGCCCCCCGGTCCTGCCCCTGAATGTGATCAGATCCACATGGGGCATGGTACAGGGCTGGTGACTGGGTCGAATCCAGCCCACAGACTGCTTCCCCCACCCTGCTCCCCTCCTCTCAAGTATACCTGATCTGGCAGCTTCTCCAGCCCACCT
>NW_005841931.1:2293915-2309846 GCF_000455745.1 Alligator sinensis | reverse complement strand
CCTGCTGCCTGCAGTACAGATCCTGGAGCAGCCAGAACAGGCACCATGTGGGGCACAGACTGACCAGAGCAGCAGCTGTGCTGCACATGGTGGTTACCACAGTCAGACTTCCCCACAGCACCTGCTCTGGGAGATGTGCCACACACAGCAGCTGCTCCAGCTGTTCTGGCACATGCAGAGCACACACTGCTCACAGGGACACCATTCAA
Organism: Alligator sinensis; assembly: GCF_000455745.1. Classification (NCBI taxonomy): domain Eukaryota; kingdom Metazoa; phylum Chordata; order Crocodylia; family Alligatoridae; genus Alligator; species Alligator sinensis. The sequence goes on along the minus strand of NW_005841931.1, from coordinate 2,309,637 downwards.
TGCGGCTCCCATACCAGCTGGAGCAGACACTGCGTGCGGTAAAGTCCTGGAGCTGCCAGGGGCAGGCACCACATGCTACAAAGTCTAGCTAGGGCAGCCACCACATGCAGCACAGCTGCTGCTCAGGCCAGGGGGGAGAGAGGTGTCAATGGGCCCAATCTAGCCTCCAGCACTCATCTGGCCTCTGGGGCCAGATGAGCTTGACATCCCTGCACTACACCCTCCTGTGGTACAATACTCATGTACCAGTAAGTGCTGCTATATATATACATTTAGTAAAATACTGTTTTTATTCACTACCGTACATCTCCCTTTGTTACTGTATTTATTTGAATCCAAGACAAGGTTTCCCCCCCAAAAAAATCAACATTGTGGGGAAGAAGCCTTGTTTTTTATTCAAGCAGAGGCCCAGGGCAAGTAGCGGTTCGGCTCAAGCTTCCGCCCAGGGCCAGGATGATCAATGTAACAAGGGAGGGGGTGCGGGGTGGGGGGGAGCATAGGGGAAGAGACTGTTGGTAGGAGTGGGGAGCACGTGGGTGAGACCACTCTTAAGTTTGCACTTGTATTGTCACTTGGTCTTCTGCTAGCCTCTGGACAGTGTACCACTACCATATTGCATTCAATTGCTACTATCTGTATTCACCAGCCACTATTAGAGTAATTACTAAGTCACAAGCTGTTTATAATAAAGGGATGGCTGGATTGAGCACTTATGAAAAAAAGCCAAGATTCAACCCAAGGCGTACTGTTGGGAGAGATACAAACCCTGAGCTGAACACTTCTTGTTTTCTTAGAGCATGCCAGCAGCCCCTCTCATGCTAGTGCACCTGAGGTATTAACAGAGAGATCCCTACGTGAAGTATTCCAGACATGGGTAAACAAAGGAAGCTGGATTATGACTTGAATATTCCACATTAGCTTCCAAATTCAATTAATGATGACCAAAGGCAAATATTAATGGAAAGCAGAAAGCTTCTTCAGAACATTTTACTGGGGAACAGGTAAAAGTCTTCAACCTAAAACTGCCTCTACCATCTGAACATCCTGATATTCTAACTCTGAAACTGTCATGGTAATGTTCTACTGAGGCTACTGACAGCCCATTATCAATGGTGCATTTAAAAGGAAAATATTATGTACAGGCCTAGTTAAATAAAAGGAATAGTTGTAAATGAATTGATATCATAATATATAATCCAGCATACACCACTGAAATCAAACACAAAGTGCTCCATGGAGATGCAGCAAGTTGCTCAACTGCAGCTGTATTTACAACCTTCTTGAGCACCCTGTTAACTCAATAACCCTTGCAGTTCTTTGTGAAGGTAGTTCATATATGCTATACACTGTTGCACTGCCAGCACCTCCTTCCAAAAATGATATATTGCTGTGATCAGCTGCTGTTTGGCAAATGTTCCAATGTAATTTTTCAAGTGGCAACACACTAATGTGATGGGCTTCATTTCTGGTAATCTGGAAAACGCAATCAAAGCTCAGCGTTAGCATGCAGAACACCACCAACAAAAAAAAATGTGCTGCATTCAGGTTTTATCTCGTAGCCTCTTCCACCATATGCACGACTGATTCAACCTAATTTATGCCTCAAGCCACAACACCGGCAGAGGCAGTTGCATGGCCCTGGGTCACAACAAAAAACAGAACAGTCTGCATTATAATACTCTAAAGGTAAAATTTTTTTTTTTTTTTTTTACTGTACTTTCTGTTGGAAAAAAGAATCGATGTGAAACAAATGCTCTTACCCAAAAAAATAAGTGCCTATAGCAGAGGTGTTAAACTCATCCAACCTCACGAGTTGGATGAGTTGGCCAGATGAGTAAAGTAAAGCTGGTCCACAGATCGCACCAGACTCACAGGCTGGTCCCATATTCTGGTTCCAGTGCACATCCTGGAGTGAGTCTGCTTTGAGCCAGGTTCTGCTGCAGCCACTCCAGGGCTGGACAGCACAGCCCTAGAGGGGCACATGGCTGCACCAGGGTTGCGCAAAGCGGGTCTTATTCAATTCGGCCCGAATCACTGTCCCCGATTCAATTTGTTGATTTGGATCACTGTCCCCAATTCGATTCGGCCAAATTCAAATCTGAAGATTCAATGCCGATTCAGAGAATCAGCGATTTGGCCATAGACACAGCTTTAAAAGGTTTTTTGGTTGGGGGGGGGGGGGGTTGTTTTGTTTTTGGGGGGTTTTTAAATATACCTTGAGGTACCAGGCATGGCTCGTGATCACCGCGATGCTGGGGCACATGGAGCCAGCAGGGGGACCCCTCCACATGCTTGGCAGCAAACCTAGAAATGGACTGGAAGTACTTCCAGTCCACTTCAGGGTCTGCCGGGGAGCATGCTTTCCACACCCCTCAGCTCAGTAATTGGCCACAGGGGGACCCTGGGTGCCCCCCGACCCAGGAAGCACCAGTCATTGAGTTGGGGGGGGGCATGGGCAGCCCCCCCAAGCATGCTCACCGCGGACTCGGAAGTGGACCAGAAGAGCTTCTGGTCCACTTCTGGGTCTGCTGCCGAGCATGCTGGGGAGCTCCCCATGCTTCTGTGGGACGCTCCATGTGCCCCAGCATCGCAGCATTCCCAAGCCACCTAGTACCTAGAGGTATGTAGAAAAAACATTTAAATCTGTGTCTATGTCCGAATAGCCAAACCTTTCCGAATCTATTATGAAGATTCCAATTCAGTTCAGAGAGATTAAAGGGTCCTCTGATTCGATTTGGAGATTTAGCCACTAAATCAGGCTGAATCTCTGCTGAACTGAATCGGGGACCGAAGCTTCACACACCCCTATTGAGTATCATGCAGCAGTGTCGCAGAGCACTGAGGTGCCCTGCTCCTAGAGGGCAGAAACTGCTAGAGGAAAAGCTCTGGCAGTGCATAGGGAGCCCTAGCAGGGAATAGGAGCCCACCTGTGGGTTGCCAGGGCAACTGGAGGGAGCAAATGACCCACACCTGCCAGGGGTCACCTGCTTGTAGGAGGCAGAGGCTGGCTCTTTCTTATAAAGCCAGGGACTGGGGCCGGGCTGGCAGTTCCCTGCCAGCAGCCAGAGAGGCAGGAGCTCCTGGAGTAGGGATGCGAGAAGCAGCGAGACCCGCAGGTACTGCTTGAGCAGAGTTATGGATGGCAGCTCTAGGGCGTTTGTGCAGTGTGGTTTAGCCAGGCGGCTTTACATTATGTTATAGCCAGGAGGCTTGAGTTTCTGTAGCATTTTGTTGTTTATTACACCGGTGGTTTGGGTGAGGCTATAAGGGGTTGGAGGAGGCCTCATCGGAGACTCACAACGGAGTGTGAGAACCCCGGCGCCAGTGAGGGCGCAGCGTACTTAGGGGGAACCCACAGTGGCGTGGGGGCCCCGGCGCCAGTGAGGGCGCAGCTTACAGGGTGCTTAGACCCCAGTCCCAGAGAGGGGGCATTTGAGAAGCCCCAGTGCAGGTGTAGCAAGCCCCAGGTGGGGCACTATTGAGAAGCCCCAGCACGGGCGTGGCGAGGCCCAGAAAGGGGGCAACATCATTAGAAAAGCCCAAGTTGGGCACGGCGAGCCCCGGAGAGGGGAGCGCCTTATTGAGAAGCCCAGTGCAGGCGTGGTGAGCCCCAGAAAGGGGGAACGTTATTGGAAAGCCCAAGTTGGGCACGGCGAGCCCCAGAAAGGGGGCAACATTATTGGAAAGCCCAAGTTGGGCCTGGTGATCCCAGAGAGGGGAGCGCCTCTTTGAGAAGCCCTAGGGTGGGCCTGGCAAGCCCCAGAGAAGGGGGCAGCACTTGAGAAGGCCCCAGAGAAGGGGGCAGCACTTGAGAAGGCCCAGAGAGAGGGCAGCAGTGCAAGAGAAGGCCCAAGAGAGAGGGTCACTGTACAGAGAAGGCCCCGAGTGGGTACGGAGAGCCCCAGGAGGGGGCGGCATAACAGAGAAGGCCCGGGAGACGGGTGTGAGCACAGAGAGAGAGAGAGACAGACTGACGTCGATTCCAACTGCAAGGCTTGGGGCGTGGTATCAGGGGTGGTTGGAGCCACGCATAGCCCATAAGGCTAGGGTGCCCGGGAAGCACCCATCATACAGACAGACCCCCGGTGAGTCCGGGAAAACACGGGGACGGAGGTCCCAACTAACCGTGCCCAAGGAGACATAAGGCAGCCTCCCAACCAATTCAAACCATCAAAGACGTGGCGGACGAGAATCAGAGGGTGCTCTTGGGCCAACTTGGCATTGAAGAGGGGGCCTTAAGGAGATCACGGCCCTCCTGTAGGACCCCGCCGTGACAAGCAGCCACTCCACTGCTCCGGGACACAAGTTGGAGTGCACACCACATACAACACAGGGCTATCCAACACACTCTGCACGCTGCTTGTGGGTCACTCAGGCCTATATCTTTGGACATCCCTGGTTGACAGGCATGATAATTAGCGGTATTATGAAAAAGCGTCATCCAGTTCGACGGCCACACTTGTCTGCTGTATGAAGCTTCTGCAAGTGTGGTACATAGTTCAGGTTAGCAAATGCCCAGGTGAAAGAAAGACAAGGTTCCTTGGGTGAAAGAAACACATTCTGAGATGCATCTTCACCGTCAGAAACCTCCTAACAAGGATTCATCCTTTGACTTGGGTTTTCTCCTCATTTACATTTTAAGAATGCAGAGAATGACTGCAGAAAATGTATTTACAATATTCAGTCAATAATCTAACTTCTACATATGGTTCACAGGACATGTGTACCCATGCATGTCCATACCTAATATACAACTTTGGCAACGATGCCATTGTTAAACAAAGTCTAAACTGTGCTCACTGCTTAAGATAAATCTGGCCTTGTAAGCAAATGTGCAGAGATGAGCATATAAACACCACGAAGCAGCAATTTGCACTTGTACATTACATCTCCCTACACAATAAGAGGAAGGCATGACTTCTTTAGCAGAATAACCAGGGCAGCTATAAATTGCTACACTATTCTTATCTAGCATGATTTCAAACATGAATACATTTTACTTAGAGCAAGCAATTATGAGCAGATCTCTTTTCAGGTCTAGATCTGACAATGTTAATGCCCATGCCAAAAACCAGAAACTACATTTAATTGGTACTTAAACTGTTCTGTGCATTTTCAAGTGATTGGTACCAAGCGCTCAGTTAATCTTCGGCATTATGATAGTAATAGAAGGATCAATACAAAGCAAATTCTACTGGGAGTGACTCATATCAAGATAGATGCAGCACTGCAAGACCTTCAGTAAGTGTACAGATTGTCAATAACTGTCACAAACAGAAATATAAGGTGGCAGCTACTATTGCTTTGAATCTACAATGCAACTTTTCCATCAGACTGTTCTTGAGAGATTTCCACTAGCTATCCTTCAACCTATACAAAGGACAGTAAATAAGACCTTTGCCATACTCTTACATTCTTTTATATCATAAAGATACAGAAGCTCCAAAAATGCTGGACTTGGAATGAAAATATCTTGAAGAATAAGTGCTGGTATGGATACATGCCACTATTGCAACAGAGTAATTTATCCCAAATTTGTTTCTGTAATCAGGAACAAACATCTCCCAAATTGGAACGCACCAATGGTAGGTGCTATTACAGTACCAGACCATGGGGGGAGGGGGGGGAAGCTGGTCTGCAATGACCAAGCAGTTACATTGTGATAAAATGGACTAAGGGAGCAACACTTATGCCACAGGAAGCCACCTCAGGGCAAAATTACTATAGTTTTCTCCAAGGGATAATTTACCCTGGTGGTTGCAATTCATGTGTCTGCTCCATTTTCTCACTTCTACTAAAAATGCCAAGTCAATGTACTCCACAGTAAATGTATCACGTGTCCATGCCCAAAAAGGTGAACATGTCAGTGAAATTAAGTTAAAAAAAGAGGCGTAAGGATGTCATATGCTCATTATTTTCAAACAAGCTGATCTGCCAGGTTGGAGAGCTATATTGTGCATTTTGCTGCACTCTTAAGTCAGAGTTAGTCGATGTCATGTCAACAGCACCATAAATTAATTTCCCCTCATCTCCAGGAAAACACCATATTATTAGAAAGCTACTGTCAGAACTGAGTGCACAGCTCATCAAAAACAGACAGGACTTGCAGCACAGGCTCCAGAAAGCAGCCAGACAGAAAGGGCAGAAGAGCAAGTCAAGCGAAGTTCAGGAGATAAGCCTCAGGTAAAGCAAGTTGTAGGACAGGCGCACACTCATTACTGCAGAGCAATCACTGGATTATTTCATGGGAGAAAGAAACAGATAAGATTACGTACGCTCTGGTACATTTCAAAATTAAAAAATGACCCAAAGCTACTGACCAATATTGATACTGGATTGTTTTTAGCAGTAACAGCTGAGCCTGCAAAACAGTTTCACCATCCAGTGCTGTTATTGAACTAGACAACAATAACAGGGCAACAAGCCAAGAAAGCAGAAGACCTAAAGCTAATAACATTATGACAAATCACACAGATGGCTCAGGAAACAGAATTGTGATCTCTGGCTGGGCTGAAAGAAGTAGGAGGACACTGGTGGTTCTGACTACACAAGTCACGGAAATCAGCTTGTAGGATAATTCAACACATTTCAGCCGGAGCTATCAATTTAGCTGATTTGATGACCTGTGGTAAGCAACAGGATCTGCACTCCTCAAAGCAAGAAGTGTTAGAACGCAAACCAGCAGCCATTCAAATACATCGCTAAGAACATTCAAAATTGTCGATCCATCTTTAAAGATAAAATGCGAACAGAATCATAACTAGGTACCTACTCAATACACAATTTCATGGAAACCCCCACCAGCATGAAAGAGAGCAGCCACCCCCACCCCTCGCTGCTGATTGGCTGAGGGCTACCCCGCTACACAGCCCCACCTCTCTCCACCAATCACTAACTAGGGGCAGGGCCATATAATGGACAATCCTCTTGGCCTAGTCAGCAGCAAGGGACCCCTGAGGTCAGAGGCATGGAGGGGGAAGGGTTAGGGTTAGCCCATGAAATTGGTGGTCAGCCCCACACACATTCTACAAAATAGGCCACTTGCCTCCTCTATTTTGGTAGGTCCCCAATCATAACCAGGAATCCTGTTTCTGGTGGAAAAATGCAAACTTCCCCCTTTAAAGGAGAAAAACCTGGGAAACCAGGTTCCAGCCTTGCAAGGGGCTGTTTGGGGCTGGGGGGAGCAGGAAGAGGACAATCAGAGGCAGGGAGTCGCATGCATGTGGCCAACAGTGCAGCCAGGCAGGATAGTGGATAGCAGCTCCCTGGAGGTAAGTCTATGGGGGCAGGGGGCATAGGCAATGCATCAAGAGGGTATGGGGGCACAAGCCCAGATTTTTGTGCCTACAGCATGGGGCTGCAGCCTGGCACCAGCAGGAACTACCTCTGCAGCACAGCAAGCGGGACCTGATGCAGGAGGGCAGAGAAGGGAGGGCTGCTGCAACTGCCAACACCACTGTGAGCATTGTGGCACCATGGCCAAAGTGAGCTGCTCCCTATTTGCCTGGCAGCAGTGGGGAGCAGAGTAGGGGAGCACACCTTGGCTGCCATGATGGCATGGCTGGCACAGGGCTCCCAGCAGCAGCAGCAGAGAGTTGTACCTCTGGCTGCTGCCAGGCAGGCAGGCGGTGCCTCAAATTGGCAGCCATGACAATGCAGTGCTTCCTCACACACTGGGTCCTGCCTGGTGTCAGTCCAGTCACGCTGCAGCCCCATGCCCTGCTGTGGGCACAGAAACCTGAGGGAGCACATGCCCCCCATTCCACCCCCCAGTGTATTGCCTACGGCCTCACCTATGCCCACACACCAGGGGGCTGGGGCCTGGAAGTGGGGAGCAGCAAGTCTGGAGCAAGGGGTACCAGCAAGGCTAAGGGACTGAGAGGCACTGGAAGGGCCAGGGGGCTGTGGGTTGGAAGTGAGGGACAACAACATGGCCAGGGGCAGGGCACCAGCATACCAGGGCTGCACAACACCACAAGGCAGCAGGGGAGAAACAGTGAAGGGAGCAAGGGGGGAGCTCTGACTTTCCATGATACAAAAACAAAAAATCAAACACCAAAATACATAGGTATTTAGCATCTATTTTATTATACATGATTGAGGCACTGGTAGGCTTCCCAACTGCTTTACAGTTGTAAATATATCAATAAAATGTTGCGTTCATCTGATACATATATTTCATTTTAATGGTGGAAAAATGTGGATTTGGGGGTTTTTAATCAGAGAATTTTGGATTTGTTATTGGAGAATTTGGGATTTTTTGTAAACAAGTTGAGAAAACCAGGATCCCTGATCAAACACCATGAGAAGATACACTGAGGTAGAGAGCAATATGGAGATTTCTGGTTAGTTAGACCTCAAAGACCAAATGAGAGGTAGTTACACAATAAAAAATTCTTTGGTAAGAAAGAACTCAGTGCCATCCTGGCACCCAAGTGCATCTCCCTAAAGCAGTATCTTGGCAGTCAGCTTTTCAGTGGAGGCATAGGAGAGATTTACTCCTATGGTCTTTTTGTACTCTAGTACAGTGTTTCCTTACCCATGTGCCAGCCCCCACTCTGTGGAGCAGCAGCAGCGCAGGGCAGTGGTGGCCATATTATCTGTTGGGGGCATAGGGAGGGAGCAGTGTGCCGCAATTTTTTTTTTTTTTTTTTAAATGTATATGTGCCATAGGATGGGAAAGGTTGGGAAACACTGCTCTGGTTTCAGCTCCCTCCCTCTAATTCTGCTACAATGGGAAGGATGGCCTTGCGATCCAAGATAATGGATGGTGACCTTAAGGACCCAAGTTTAAGCTTACCTTTGGCACTGACTTCCATATGTGATCCTAGGAAAGTTCATTTTATGCATCTGCGTACGAGTCTCACTTTTACAGAAGGGTGTTAGTAACACTATCTTACTTCACAGGGATGTTAGAAGAACCCAAGGATGTGCAACATCAGATATGAGGAGAATGAATGCAACAGAAAAACAATGTGTTTTTCTAAATTATATTTTGAGAATACAAATAAAAACAACTTCTAAGAGAACTTAGAGCAATAGTGAGCAAAGATAAATGAAGGTTTCTATCCCTCAAAAAGGGACAAGAAATTAACTCAAACCAAATTGCTTTATAAGGGATGCTCTGCATATGCATGGACAGTGACCTATGCATACTACAAGGTCTGTCACAGCACATTAGTTTTTTAATGCTGCTGTTTTATAGGCAAGGAACAAAGGCTCCTTCTACAACAGACCTCCCCCCTCCCTCCCATTTTAAACTGACAGCCGATTAAAACTGATAAGAACAGGAACTACTACACTTAGAACACACAAAAAGAGAAAATGTACCAGGTTACCACAAAGCTCAAGTCATTACATGGGAAGCATATTGCACACAAGGCATAAAGCAAAAAAAGAGGGATATACTGAAGTGAGTCTTTACCTACACAGGCTTGTCCCAGCCCCCTCTAGTATTTTCATGCTCCTACACAGTGGAAAGACAGGATCAAAGTTTCTGCAGGTAGCAAAATATTCTACGAGGAGAGGAGTTGATGGCAAACTATCTATTTCTTGAGTGCAGCAGAGTCAACCACAATGGAATGGGAGGCTAGCTGCAGATGAACTCTGATTACACACTGGAAACCCTGCCTTCCTGAGCAGAACCTCTCCCAGAGCCATAAATGAGTACAGTAATGCATGCTGCCAATGTACAGGCTGATGTCTATAAACCATGCCTGAGCTGATAATAAAATCTGTAGCATTCATAAATCACCAGGGATCCTGGTTTTCCCTGATAAAAAAAGTCACAAATTCTTTGATAAAACCACCCAAATCCATGATTAAAATGAAAGCCCCCAGCCTCCCTGGCCCTGCTGGTGTCCCTCACTCCACCCCTGACAGCCCCCAGCCAGAGGTGACTGGTGCTTCCCGAGTCATAATAATTGTGGGTGGGCCCACAGTCGGGCCAAAAGCCCCACAGCCACTCCACCAAGCCCCACGCACTGCTCAGGCTGGGCAGCAGCCCCAGCCCCAGCCCCAGCCCCAGCCCTGTTCTACTTCCTCCCTCCCTATGGGAGCCTCAATCCCTCCCTGCCCCCGCAGCCTACCTGTGGGAGCTGCTCTCCAGGCTGCCTGGTGGCCATGTGCATATACATGCACATGGCACCCCCTGCCTGACCACCCTCCTCCCACTCCCTCCCAGCCCCCTGCAGCCTGGAACTCTGCCAGCCTGCAAGAGGGCTCATCCCAAAACTGCAAAATCCAGAGTTTTCTCCAGTAAAAAGAGAAATCTGTGTTTGCCTCTGGTAAAAATTAAAATTCACGGTTTACTCCGTTTTTCTGTGGGAAACAGAAAAAGCAGATCCCCAATGATCACTTATCATTGCAAAATGCTTAAGTTTGTCATTTGTTTTCCTGTCAAACATGAAAATATGGTTTCCCTTGGCAGTTGAGAAAAAAATCCCTACAGCTTCAAGGATGGAGGGCTTTGGATCGTTATTATTTCAGGGTCCTGTATTTCCATTAAGTAACTAATGAAATAACTAACTCTCATCAAGGAACTGCAGACCTTACTCTGATTCATGAACTCATTGCAATAACATTTATTGCTGGAGTGGAGCTAGAACTTAGTGCTGGCTCCCTGGCAGATGAAGAGCACAGTTTTTAATTATTTAGCACAGTTCTTATGCATGCTGCTTTATGAAAAACTAGGGCAGGAAGTTGCAGCATAAGTTAAACCTCTAAAGATGACAAAAATAATTACAGAACAATGGATCAGGCAATAGGGAAAAAAAGTGTGTAGATTAGAAAAGAAGCCTATAAACATAGTATATAGGTAGAACCCTACTGTGCAACATTATTGGCTTTGAACACTTGGCCTGTTAAAAAAGCCTACTGAGAAGTAAATCATGTACAAGGCACTTTTTATGACCATGGAGACAGAGCACCCATGGATCAGATTATCTGAAATCCATACTTGGGGTGGTTCACAAAACATTTATGCCAACAGTTACATGGCACTGATATTTGTATTCTACTACTCCTTTTACCAAACCTGCCACAATCCAAATGTGGAAACAAGCAGTCCATGAGCATTCAAAATCAGGGTACTGTGCAGCGCTTGGGGGAGAAAAGTTAGGAGAGAAGACTCTGAATTAAGGAAATAATACATATGCACCTAAGACTAGAGCACATTAATAAAGAGAAAACCTAGAATACTAGGAAAAGAGAAGCAATTACACCTGAACGAGGAGACCAGGCACATGCACTCACACATACACAAAGTTATAAATCATAGATCAAATTCTAGCATTTCCTGGGAGTATTTGTGCTTTTCTGGGCATTAAGCTATATATGATATTGCCATGTGGGAAGCCATATATAGAGAAAAGGGTGCAAACAGCAACTGGACTTATAAATGTTAATTGTAAGAAAATCTAATCATCATGATGAGCAGATGTGACTAAGTAACAGAGACAGTGAGAGAGTGAGCGAGCAAATTAAACAAATAACAAGTTAGACAGTCTTCATTGCGAGAAGATCTAAAGACCTTGTGGCAGTTCCTATCCAACCAAAACACGATTTATACATTTTTTTTTATTATATGCAACAATTCAGCTTCCTTCAAAACGGAGGTACCTGGTTGCTTTTGAAAACTTTTCATTGGTATTATTTAGACCAGACAAAACGGTTTTACACCCCTTCGTTAAGAACTTACTTTTTTTCCAAAAAAATAACTTTAAAGAAACGGTAGTTACTTATTTTTTTTTAAAAACACGTGATAGTTGTAAAGTCTTCTAATTGCAGCTGGGTACCAAACAGCCTAAAGACAAATGTAACTGCCTAATTAGACTGGAGTTTATTCTGTATCCTAGTAACCCACGTATCCACAGGGACTCTTTTCACTGACACAGATCCTTAACAGTGCTGACAAAGAAAAAAATAGCCTTGATTGAGCTTTGAATTGTTTTCAATTCTAAACTGAATTTAGAAGAGAGATGTTAGGGAATGCATGATTTAATTCTGAGAAGATGGAACTTTAAAAGAGTACTTTTTGAGTCTGCTTATTGTATTTCTTTAATAAACTAACAAGTGTGCTGATCAAAATGTAGTGCTCCAGGCCTAGATCAGGGAAACACTTCTGCAGATGTGTGACTTTACTCCCGTGTGTGCTCTCACTAATTGTGATAATACTGAAAAAACTAGGTGCTCCTCCAAAGAAAAGGACTGCTTGGTACACATCTAGCAATCAGCAGTGCGCAAACTGATTCAGATGAAACACAATTCACCAAAATGTTGCCAAAGGAATGAAACCTAAACAATCAAGTTGAACATCACTTTGACTATGCTGTATTGTGGGGGTGGTGGTGACAGCAGCAGTATCTGTGGCGTTTACTGAGTTATTGATTAAGTTTCACACGAACCTGACATTGACATTAAGGACATTTACCTGGTATCACACACAGTAAATATAGTAAATATGCAAAGATCTGAACTCATTTACCATATGTATTTGAATCCAAGGTGAGGGCCTCCCTCCCCAATCAACATGAAGTAAAAGAAATGTCATGTTGGATATGAATACAGTTTGGGGCAGATAGCTACTGTGGCCACAGCTCTGAACCCCACAGATATCACGTGGTAGGGGAAAGCAGGGGGGATGATCATAGTGCAGGATGAAGGGAAGCACGGGGGAGATTGTGCAGTGACAGGAGAGCTGATGTAGCTCTGGCCCTAACCCAAAGCCAGAGCTACTGCTGCCTGGTCAGGGGCAGAGCCATCATTTGCTTTGTGCCCTGGACACAGGCTCCATGCCAGTGCTGGGAGAAGTGGCAGCGGCAGGTGGTTTTCCCTGTGCCTGCAGAAGAGAAAAGTGGGACAGGGTAAGCAGTGAGGGGGAGCAGGAGAGGGGAGGGGGCAAGTGGCAGGGGAGACGGGTAACAGGAAGCACAGGCACTTGTGGGGGCAAGGGGCAGGCTGCTTGTCCCTGCCATTGCTTCCCTCCCCTGCTGCTGCTTTCCCTTCCACAGAGGCATGGGGGGGATGAATTTAAAGTGAACCAAATTATAACAAATTCATAATTTTCCATGTGTAGCAGCTAATACTGGGGAGTCATTTAAATTTGAAGTAGTCTTGGACTCAAGTAAATACAGTATATCTTGCAAGCCCAGAGATGCATTTCCCTGGTAAAACTCCTAGCAAAGACAGTGACATGGTTATTGGTTCAAAATGTTTTCCTGACCTTTCTTCAATGGGATGATTGCTTTGCCCAGTATGAAGGGATAACCATTATCCTGGCTAGGGGCACTAGAACTGTATTTGCTTTCCAGACAGGTAGGTATTAGGTTACGCATATACAAGGCACAACATTTAACAAGAGGCAAGGATTTTTTATGATGTCTTTCATCCGACCAAATGTACAACTGAGAGAACTGCTGGACAAGATTTCAGACATCTAGTGCACTTCCTTGAGACGTGAGAAGGGCACTGGATACATAAAAGTCTGTCCAACAGCTCTCCTAAATGTACAGGTGGTCCCACTAAAAGACAGTACAAAAAATGCTTGCCTTTCAGCAAGCATTTCTTGGACCATCAACACTCCACCAGCACCCCAGCCCTACTACAAAAATTAACAGTTCTGACATCATTCTTTTACTCTTTTGATAACATAATTTATTATCCTCTTAGAGCAAAGACATTTGCATAGAGCCTTCTTCATAGATATTAGGGCTGGAAGGGACCTTGGGAAATCAGAGTCCAGCCCCCTGCCCAAGGGGCAGGAAGTCAGCTAGGGTCAAAGGATCCCAGCAAGATAAGCATCCAAACACTTCTTAAAAAGGAGTCCAGAGTAGGTGCTTGCACCACCTCTGGAAGCAGCCTATTATTACAGGCCTTGGGGGCTAGGACAGTAAAGAAGTTTTTCCTTATGTCCAGCCTAAAATTGTCTTCTTCTCTTGCTTCCCTTGTATCCCCAACATATTACAACAAGTATGTTCACTGGTCTCAGACTATTCCAATGGAAACAGCTTATCTTGAGTGATTCTGATCTAAGTTTCCTGACTCAAGGCCAAATACACTGCTGACAGAAACGGGTTCAATTCCATTAGTTTCAGAGGGGTCACACTGACATTCCAGTGTGGTGAACTTACCTGCTCAAGCCCCGCTGCGTCCAGGGCTTGAGAATTCTCAATTCTGACTGGTGGAGCCCATCCACCAATCAGGGAAGAGTGGGGAGGAGCCGGCACCGCCCCTTTCCTGAAGGGAAGTGGTGAGGAGCTCCCGGACTGAGCACTGAGTTCAGACCTGCAAGCTGCAGGTCCGCCGGACTTCAGGGGGTGGAGCCCCCTGAGGGTATAAGAGGAGCAGCATGAGCCGCACAGGGGGATGCGGTGAGGGATGTTGGAGAGGGAAGAGCCTGAAGAGGGTCTCCCATCAGGATCCCTTCTTTGCCCCAGCGGTATCCAGATCAGCACATGGGGCTCAGGCTCTGGGAGCCACATCACAGCAGCTTGAGCCTGTATCCCCAGCAGGGGGCTGGATGCAGTGGTGTGCAGACCGGCACATGGAGAGCTGGCCCTGGGAGCAGCTCGAGACTGCTCAGGTTAGCCCCAGCATAGCCAGAGTCCTGCAGTGTGGCCCAGCCAAGGAACTAAGAGAACCTCGGAGACTACAGCAGGACCCGAGAAAGGGATGGCTAAGGAGTAAGGCTGGGTAAACCCAGCCAGCAGTGGCTGGATTCCCTCCCCCGAAAACTGGAAGAACCCTTGGTGCCCAAAGCGGGGCACAGGGCCAGGAGGGGAGGTCTCAGTGTGAGGCAGACAGCACCGGGGGGGCCTTTGACTGAGCAGAGGACCCTGAGGCCTGGTCGATGGGTCCTCAGAGAGGACTGTGAGTGGCTAGTAGAATTGGGTCCTGTGGGGGAGCATTCCTGAAATAAGCCCCTCTCCAAAGGGAAGCCCCAGGTGAAAGGTTCCCTCCCAGCTAGACCCAGAGGAGGGGAGGTACCCCTTGCTAACTGGAATCCAGGGGTAGATGCACCTTATATCATGTAAAGCTGCACCTTATCCATAATTATGATAAGTCTTACAAAATATGTTGTACAATATGTGGGATTGGTTTCATTTTGTATAATTGGTTCCTCATTGGTGTGCTGTCTGCTCATACCTCCCTCCCCCCTTCTTTTTCTACCCGGTTGAACTCTGCCAATGGTTCCTATGGGTTCCCTGTGAACTACCTGTTAACCCAAACTTACTTGGTTCACCCACCTGGGTATCTGCTCCTCCTCCTCACATGGGCATCCTGAGGACTCTCAGTTGCGCCAGGTCTCTGCGCGGTGCAGGGCTGAGAAGACCATCTCCGAGATGGGTTGCCCATTGGGACAAGCAGTCCCAGGAGGTGGTTCCTGGCTTACCATATTGTAAGGAAAGCGGATCCGGCTAACTATAGGCCCATTAGCCTGACTTCTATCCCGGGGAAGATCTAAGAAAAGTTTATTAAAGAGCCAACATCTTAAGGGATAGCCAGCACGGGTTTGTTGAGGGTAGGTCTTGCTTGACCAATCTCATTTCCTTCTACGACCAGGTGAACTATCACCTGGACAAGGGAGAAGAGATTGAGGTCATATATCTTGACTTCAAAAAAGCCTTCGATCTGGTTTCCCATGATCGCCTCTTGGAGAAACTGGCCAATTGTCGCCTTGGGTCCTCCACAATCCACTGGCTGGAAAATTGGCTCCGTGGTCG
>NW_005841931.1:2272477-2293288 GCF_000455745.1 Alligator sinensis | reverse complement strand
CTGGCTTGCATCCATAGATGCTTCTCAAGCAAATCCCGGGACGTCATTCTCCCCTTGTACTCGGCCTTAGTGAGGCCGCGGCTGGAGTACTGCATCCAGTTTTGGGCTCCACAATTCAAAAAGGATGTGGAGAAGCTTGAGAGAGTCCAGAGAAGAGCCACGTGCATGATCAGAGGTCAGGGAAGCAGACCCTACGATGACAGGCTGAGAGCCCTGGGGCTCTTTAGCCTGGAAAAGCGCAGGCTCAGGGGTGATCTGATGGCCACCTATAAGTTTATCAGGGGTGACTACCAGTATCTGGGGGAACGTTTGTTCACCAGAGCGCCCCAAGGGATGACGACTAGGTCGAATGGTCATAAACTACGACAAGACCGTTTCAGGCTGGACATAAGGAAGAATTTTACTGTCCGAGCCCCCAAGGTCTGGAACAGCCTGCCACCGGAGGTGGTTCAAGCGCCTACATTGAACACCTTCAAGAGCAAACTGGATGCTTATCTTGCTGGGATCCTATGACCCCAGCTGACTTCCTGCCCTTTGGGCAGGGGGCTGGACTCGATGATCTTCCGAGGTCCCTTCCAGCCCTAATGTCTATGAAATCTATGAAATATTTATCTGTAATACCCAAGTTGCAAGGCAGGAGGATCCTCATCTCCTGCCTATGCTTTTCTGCCTTGTAGGAATAAGAGTGGACAGGACTTTACCCCAAGATTTCAACTGAGAGCTCAGTATGGCTCACAGTACCTCTGCAGTCCACTGTTTAGTGATGGACGTAAACGATGGAGGACAGATAAGAAGGCAACATTAATGACATGAGTAAACTGGGAAGTGGTGGTTAAGCCAGAAAGGCAAGACGGAGTAGATTCATAAGCTAATGGGGATGGAGGGAGAGGGAAGTCTGTTTTTAATTTGATTAAGAGAGAGATAGGAAATCAATAAAGTTAAAAGACTGGAAAGGAAGGGTGGAGACCAAACACTATTATATGGCATTCTACTTTAGAAGATAATATGACTACAGAATTCTTGACTGCCTTAAGTCTGAAAAGTGGAATTTCAGGACTACTATAAGAAATGACTACTTTTCCAGAAGTTTATGAACAGGTGTTTCCAGAACTGAAAAAAAATACGAGTAGGGAGGAAAGAACAACTCTGCCTCAACAAAGTTTGATATACCAGAGAATATGAGCATCCCTTATTGGGAAATTGATCCATCTACGTACATTTCCTAGAAAGGAATACTAATGAAACAGCAGCTAAAAAATGCCACACTTTTGCCTTGCTAGCCTACAGGAAGATGTTCTGCTATGAGAGATGGCTGTTAATAGTATGAAACAAAATACCATTTTCTGCAGAGCAATGAGGAGCAAAGAGGGTAGAGAAAGATATCATGTTTTTGACAATAGCTGCACTCTAATGCAGTCAGAAATCATCCGGTTACATTCCTCCTGGGCTCCTGCCTCTCCTTTACACTACATTGCATATGCTGTGTCCCTCGACCTTGCGTTTAGGGTTTCCTTCAGTACCATGTTAATTATTTACCTGTCAGGGAGTAAAATGATATTGGAAATCATTCTCTATGCATCTGTAGAAAGAGTATGAGACCCCTTAGCTTTAGCTGCACTAGTCTAACTGAATAAAAAGAGGGGATAGACATATTAATTTCTGTCCAGCACAGATTAAACTCCATCTCTGAGCACAGAAAATCTAGAGATTGAAGCATACCTTGAAAACATAGGAAGTCAGAGGGGCATACATTCGCAATGATCGTCTATCTGCATCCATGGTGAGAGAGAGACTGGATCTTATGAGTGCAAACCATAAGGTCTTCCCTGACTCAAATTAAATCAATGATGCTCAGGACTGTTCTACAGGTGTTGGGAACACTCCTGCTGTTCTTTGGCTCTGTATCCCTGGCTATGGGAAAATATGGCACCTTCTGCTGAAAATATTTTCATGGGAAAGTATTTTCATGGGAAAATACGGTGCCTTCTGCTGAAAGAATCTGTCAATGCCTACATTAAAAAGGGCAGATTTTTATCTTCTCTTAAAAGACATTTTATTTTTCCTCAAGAAACTGATATGTAAGGATGACAATCTGGCTACCCACCATTGTCACATTTTCCATACTAAGTTAATTACAGGGAAGGCTGTGCCAAGACAACTCTGAGTACCTTACCATGGCTAACATCCATAACCTGTCCATTTGGGCACAGACTAGGATAACTGAACAGGAAATTGGACTAGTGAGGTTGATAGAGGATGTCCATTGTGATGTTGTTAGATGTTTCAGCAGCATTCAGCACCACAGATCATGAGATATCACTACTGACTCAGCTGTGGATTGCTGCAAAGGTAGATACTGCTGCAGTTTGTTCTTGACTAGAGACTCCCAAAGGGGGACCACTCCTCTCTGTAAGAGCATTACCATTTGAAGTTCCACAGGAAACCAGATCTCTCTGTTATTGTTCAGTAGGTCCTTAGTGAACTTTAGCTGCACTGCTAAGAAGGTAGAGGCTGCAACATGTTCAGCATGCTAGTTACCCAGCTTTACATTCACAGTACAGCTATCCAACTGGTGCAAGTAACCCCCTTGCTCTAACATTTGGTTTGAATCTTGAGATTAAGTTGATGCTGGTAGGTAGAAATAAAAGCAACTGAAAGACTTGGGCTAGGTATATTGAGAATGTGAGCTTTCCTTAAGTGGTGATCATATTAGCAATATTTAGAAAGAGATAACTACCATGAAGTAGGCTGCAGCTTAAAAGCAGCCCACTGCAGTGGACCTAATGAGTAGTACTTCTCAGTGACAACATGTGACATCTGTGCCCTACAATCTTCACTATCCATCTCGTGGATTCCAGGTTGATTACAAAGTACTGGTTTTGACAGCTATAAAAGGCTTCAGCTTTTTCTACCAGAAATACCATTTATTGTTTGGTGCCATAACACAACTGCAAATTAGCAGTCTGAATGAAAAGGCAGGCTGTCAGTAGTGTTCTTCGTATGGGATCCTCAACTTGGGAACTCTCCCAAAATCCCACTTGAAATACCCTGTGTCCATTTATCTTCGGGGCATTCCAAAATACATCTCTGCATGAGCAAAGATTTAAGGAAGTTACATTTGCAAGGGAAGGTAGTGAAGGCACATAGCAGGGAGCCGGGATTTGTTGGCTGTTGTGACGGTTGGCCACTAATTATCTATGCTGTGCCTGTATGCTTTGTTGAGGAATCAAGTGGTCTGGATGAGTGCCCCTTACCATATTTGCTTACATACAATACACTTAAAAAAACAGCTGCTGGAAATTTCAGTGTGTTTTATATGCAAGAAATATGGTAAGAGCAGGTTCTGTGGGATACCGAGTAAAAGTGAAAGTAAACCCTGCACACAACTCACAGGGATCAGAGGAATGAGGAGACTCAGCTCCCTAAACTTGTCTACTCAGGGAATTGGCAGCTGTTCACTTAATGGCACAATGAAATATAATGGCACTTAATGAGACAATCAGAGACTCCCTGACCCTGGGGTCCATCCCGGTGTGCCAGGACCTTTTAAAAAAACCATGTGTGCAGTCCATGTCTTCTTAGTTATACCTATGCACAGGAAACCCGGGATCAAGAGTCTCCCAAACCCCTGGGTCCTTCTGGGCCAGGACCTATGAAAACTACATGAACAGCCCTGCTGGGCTTCGCATGCAGTTTTTAGACACTGCCAGTACACAGTGACCTCAGGATCATGGAGAGGGGCTCCCCGATCTCAGGGTCTCCATGTACTGTGGATATCCAAGAACTGCATGTACAGCCCAGCTACACATGCCGTTATCAACTGATTAATACTGGTCAGAGAGCTTGGGAGCATTTGCTTGGTCTGCTGGAAGTAATCTTTTGGAGAGGGATATTGTTCACGGTTAACTGTCAAGGGACTAAGGCTCAACTCTGGAAACAGGAAAATTTTATATTTTCTACAGTACGGGAACTAATTTATCCCACTAAAGTTTCCAATCTTGGCTTTGTCTAATATTTGATCATGCTGAAAGGTAAAGTTAATATGAATGAGACAAACCCCTGACAAATGAAATACATGTTACAGAATCATTCCTGTTCTAGGCCATCTTTGATGTCTCATAGATTTGAAAATCTCTCTGAATAATTAGCTGGGGTTAAGGTCTCTTACTTTTCATTTTTCAATGTTTATCAAGTGAATAAAAGATAGAAGTTTCAATAGAAGAAACTGCAAAGGGAAAGTTGTTAATGAACTTGAGTCTCTGAACAGCATTGCATTCTGGCTAAATGGAGAACTCAGATGCCTTTGGAGTCCTTGAGCCTGATCCTGTGCTGCTCTGCACCTTGCATGTTTGTTCACACCAATGGAAAATATTATTACCCTGATCTGCTTATCTTGTACACTCATCTTGTAAAGGCACAACAGATAACACAAGGTGCAAGACAGAATTGGGCCCAGTAAGCGTCTATAACACACTGAAGAAATGAAGAAAAATTGATAGAACTGGGAACAATGAGGTCTGCAAAGCTTCCTTTGCAGGTAGTGCAGTTTAGAGCACAGGCGACTGGTAAGGGGGGCATGTGCCCCCCCACAAGACTCAGCACCGCTTAGGACAGGGCAGGTTTTTTTGCCACATGGGCCGACAGTGTGTTGGGGGGGGGCACTCAGCCATGGCACAGAAGTATAGGAGTGGATATGGGGCTTTTGGCCCACCCCCAGGCCTTCCCACAAATTGGGCCCCCCCGCCCTGACTCAGGAGGCACCACTGACCCCTGGTTTAGAGCAAGTAAACCCAAATGCATGTTTGGGGCACACTTTTTACCTACTCTTGACCTTACACTACTACAACACTAGCACTATTTCAATACACCACTGGTACTGAGCGTTACAGCACAGCTTCATTTAAAACATGCCACTGTGCCGCTGTGTGAAGAATCTCAAGGTGCTCTAAAGGCTATCCTAGGCCACTCTGGCAGGTGCATGCTCACGCACAGAGCAGAAGTCAGTGAGAGTATTAATCATCTATAATTAGGGACTTACCTAATTCACAGGGGCTACACCCCGATTTTGCAGGCAGAACACAGGCCCAGGCAGCTATTTTGTAGGAGGAGTGCAGCAGCCCCACCCCCCCATGCCTCTGGTTGGCCAAGTGGGCCTGGTCACCCCACCACTCACCACTGATTGGTTGCAGGGGCTGCCTGTCATGTGGCCTCCACCCTTTGCCACCAACTGCCTGTGAGGACACTGTCATGCAGCTCCACCCTTCACTGACGATTTGTGGAGAAGCTGGGGCTACATGACAGGCAGCCAATCTGTGGCAAGGAGCATGGCAGCAGTCATCTTGCTGGCATCTCTTCAAGTAGGCAGCACCCCTCTCTCCCCCTTGTCTGCCCTGGCAAGCTGCCACAATGCTTGGTAACTTATTTCCACCTCCATGAATTTTATGGATGCCACATTTCACAGACATTGCCCAATTTCCCAAAATTGCAAATTTAGTAGGCCCCTATCTATAACAGAAAAACCTGCATTATGCTCTAGATGGCTTACGTGCATTGCCACAGGAAATTAGTGGTAAAAAAGGCTGGACTGGATCTCTCATGTATCGAGTGAAACTGGTCTAGAAGAAACAGATGTCATTTATTGAAAACCCACTTATTTGGTATTCCCAGCAGTTTAGGGAAGTTCTTACTTGTGCAAGATCTTTCTTGAGAAACTTGGCAGATGTAACCTGGTCTTAGAGTATTGAACTGCAGTTCAAGTGTGCTGCTACAAAAAGTCTACCAGGGACATATCCGACTAGAACAACGTGAGGGAACAGAGTCAGCCTCTGCAATCTGAAGTTGCTGCGGAATAGACAAGTCTGACATCAAGAGCAAGTTGCTGAGCACGGAACTTATGATAAGTTACAAATAAATTCCCTAACACTAATCATCCCTTACATGCCCCCTGAAATTAAAACAATCCACACCACTTCAAGAGCAGCATAACAGTGTCCTGAAAGCTGTGGGGTATAAGCCACCTTAATTAAAAAAGGGAAAGCCACAGGGTATCCTATATTTACATATTAATAGTGGCAGCTTCAGCAATTCTTTAGTTCATAGGATGGAGGCTGGTGGGTTTAGAGATGAAGGATTCATCTTCTAAGCCAGCATGTGTATACGTAACAGGTAGTTTTTGTCCATTGCCTGAAGCCAATAACTTATTTCCAGTCTCTTTTCACACAACCAAGATTAGTTCTAGGAGCACAAGCAAGCAATGGTCTGGTGTCTTTACAATACAAGGCTGTAACTATCCAGTCCTTCTCCATGCCAGCATGCATGCCTCTTCTTTCTCAAGAAATAAAATGGGAAAGGCAATACATGATGTACATTTCTTGAATGGTCATTCAAAAATTAAGTGACAATTTTTGAAAAATGTTTAACAAACCAACTAGCAGTTCTACTTGTTTTCTTGTTTGCTCCCCTTGCTAGAGGGAGGATAAGCATTTGAAAGGTCTCAGTCAGCAAATTCTTAGTCGCAACTGAAAACCCACAGTAGCAGGCTGCATACCTCTGGGGTTGCCGTGCACCTGCAGACAATAAGTAAGCAATTGTGAGACTGCTCCAGGGGACTAGGCCAGCTGAGAGAGATAAATGGCTGGCCCCAGGGTAGTTAAAAGCTTCCAAGGCTCAGAGAGAGGGAGAGAGCAGGTGGGTCAGCTCTCCAACAAGCCCCAAGCACCACGCTAGGACTGCTTCTCAAGAGTTTGCCAGAGATTATGAAGAAACCCTGAAAGACGCTGAGAGACTGAGTTTACAGACAGACTGAGTGGCTGAAGTTAAAATGACAAAAGAATGTGGGGCTAGTGACAGCAAACCTGAGCCCAGGCATACTCATTGGTCTGGGAAAATACCACAGAGGGTGAGATAACCCTTACTGTTTCTGTTGATCCTGGCAGGGAGTGTGTTTACTACAGGGAAAAAACAAAAACTGCTTGAACGAGCTATCCCCAACCCATTACACCCACTTTTAAACAACATTATACTTGAGCATACATAATTGAGCCTTTATCAGTCACAAATTGCCCCCAAATACATGCAAATTTAATTCATATCCTGGATACCTTTCATTTACAAGGCACTCTCTTCCCTTTCCCCATCACCCACCTCAAGGGTATAACAGTTGCTCCAACTAAAGGTTCTTTCATACCATCTCCTCTCCACCTCCTCTCCTCATTCACAATTTTGGGGAAAGTTTCTCAGGAGGCAATGCTGAGGTTATGCTCATCTTTACTTCACGGCCTAGCTGGGCTTCCAGAAGTGCAATATTTTTATCTGCTACTGCTGTCCTTTAAAGTGAAATCAGGCACAAACTAGGACAGTTCCAGCAGCTGTCTTATGCTTTAAATCCCATCAGCACTGGCAACAATTGCCTGAAAGAAAGCAGCAAGAATGTATTGGAAGACAGAATGAGGAATCTTCCTGAGGCTTATACTATATTATGATTCATAATATACGATTATGAATCATAATATGATTCTATCTGAAGAAGGATCATAGCCAATAGCCATCATTAAGAAGAGCAGGAAGGACAGCTGCCTTTCACTGGTTTAGGTTCAAACTCCTGGTACTGGCAGCAATGTGACTAGGACTAATATGACTTCAAACTTAAGAGAAGCTGCTCTTAGAGTGCCAAAGAAAAGAATCAAGGAGGCAGGCAGCATTTGCTGTCCTAAGTCCACAACTATAGACAAGCTTCTTAAAAAGACAACCTACATGTTTGGAAAGTATGTAGCTATGTCTGGTGTACTGAACATGTATGCCAAGAAAAAAAAAACCAATATCTGAAGCATAGATCTTGGTGATGCTTCTGTAGTAACAGTAGATCAACGCTTATCATTCCTAGGCACTGCCTTGTAGTAGCACATGTAGGCCCTGATTATGAACCAGTCTGCTAGCTACAACACACACAACAGCTAGTGACAGTCTATGCCCCAAAGTACTCTGCCTATCAGAAAACATAGCAGTGGAAGGTAGATATACCATGATTCAAGTCAAATATCCCAATTTGCATTACTTATTTTATAATTTTGTGTGGTTTCAGCAATGTATGCCTACCTCCTTATTTCTCTGCCCCTGCATCTCTCACTCTCTTTCTAAAAACCCACAACCTAGCATCTCTTTTTTCAACTTTAGGATAGGTAGGCAAGCCAAGGACATGTTCATTTAAAAACTAAACACACTCAGACAGCCTTCTCTATTACAAACTGAGTAAGATTTGGAAACATTTGATCCCATTATTATGTAAGCTTTTCAGAGATGTGAGAATATTGGGATTCTTGCTTCTAGAAGGGTTCTTCATTCTGCTCCATTAGGAAGTGTCAAGTGACACAATCATTTAATTTGTAAAGGAAGTAATTTGCTTATTGCATCTTCAAATAAGATGCTTAAAAGGCTGAAATTTATTTAGTGGTGAGTCTTGCTATGTAAAGGATGTAAATGCAAGCATATCTATCTGAGAAACTGTTAATTTAAAATAAATAGGCCAAGTATACATTTCAAGTGGAAGAATGGTAAAATAGAACAAGTATTCTCATAACAATAGAAAGATCAGTTACAATGCTGATCACTAAATCACTGAAATCCACCAGCAGCTGCATCTATAAGTGACTCAAGAGAACACAGAATTTTAAAATGCAGTTTCTTTCTCCTAAAAGAAACACAGGCCTCCACTTGCCCCATTTTGTTCTATGCAACACCCCCAGAAAGCACCACAGAATAACAGCATATTTCCCCTCAACTGCTCTAAAAATTAGCCTGGTGCCTTATCAGTTTAGAAAATGCTTTATCTTTCCTGATCTCTACTTTTGTACATGTACCCAGTGACAAAGAGTATTGTTTGGAACCAATAGCTGCAACATAGATACATATATAAGATTAAAGATTTTCAACAATAATTTTCACTAAATTCAAGGTCAAGCTGAGATTTCTTCAAATGCTTCCCCAACTATTCTAATTTGAAAGGCAAGTTAAAAAAACAAAAATAAACAAACAAACAAACAAAACCCCCAAAAGCTCTCACTAATTTGCTTCTCAAAATAAACAACACCCTGAAATTCATATGGGAATGACAGTAACCCTGAGACCGTATACCTACATAATTTAGTTTTAAGCACATCTACTTTTACTTTCCCAGAAAGAGGAGCCTCACACAGAAATGGGACGGCCATCTTGCAGATCATAATGGACACGTGCAAACCCAGCGGCACTGCTGGAACAATTAAACAGCAGGAACACCAAAGAACTTTTATTACTAGCAGCAATACATTATCCCCCACCTCCCTGCTGATTTTATATTCCAGCATCCATGCTGAGAGATTATTTTGATAGTCCTCTCTTTCATTGCAGGAATTCATTTGTAGGTTCCATAGACATTTTCCCTGCGTCTGAACATTGAATAAACTTTCCAGCCAGCAACTCCATTGTGCTGCTCTGTTTTTACTATTTGTGCCATCACTGCATAATTAACTAAAGCACTGGTTACTTCTGTCTGCAGTCTGAAGGCCTTTCAATATAGCTTCCCCCCACCCCCTGCCTGAGAATTTCACAAATTACTACTTATTGAAATCATCATAGGATAACAGTAACTAGCTAGGGACATTAGACAGCAACAGAGGTGTACTTTGCCCCTTCTATATAGTAGGTCAAATACAAGTGAAGCAATTAATAAGGTGGAAATATCTCTCACAAGTTAAGTTGTTTTTATTTTTGGTTGGGTTTTTTTGTTTGTTTGGTTTTGGTTTTTTTGAAAGTACAATTATTTTTATACACATGGTTGTAAAAATCAGACTATGTGGAGAAGACTGAATTCTACTTTTTCAATTCTAGGCTGCAAGTTGGGGTTACTAAGCTATTGCTGAATTCTATTTTTGATCCTTCACAGACCTGCCACTGACAAATAGAGGGTGTTTTGCACAGTGACTGGAAATAAACTTAGTGTCATTTGTGAAAAACCTAAATTTACTGTGGCATTAAGCACTGCTCAGTGAGAAAGAGATACAGGGCACTTTGAGGACCACGATTACTGCTGCTTGTCATCTGTCTATTTGGCCAATCTGTGCAGACAACTGCAATAAAGCTGTAAGACAGGTGTACAGTGGTACATTAAAATTATATTGGTCTAATAAAATACTACTGGGCTCAACAGCCCTCAACTTAGAGTTCCTGTTACAAAACTGTTTAGATTATACTTAGAAGTTTACATTTGCAGTTTCTAGCGACTAGAAACTTGCTTTGATTTCATACTACAGCTCAAGGCCCATCTGTCAAGCCAAGATTTAGCCTAAAGGTTGATATTTATCATTCTTCCTATGATATGTTCCAATCCAATAATTAAGACCTGAATATAGTCAGGTTGCACAGGAACACTGATCTTGTAAAGGTTTTGGAGAAAGAGGGAATGAATGAAATCTGCATCCATTCAATAAAATTCCTTGCATGGGCAGATGATTTAGTAGAGATTTTCTTTTCAAAAGAAGTCATCCCTTTGACCCTGCATCATGTCAGAAGCGGGGTGATCAACACCAAGAAAGAAAACGAGACTAATCCCTGCAGAGACCATTCTAAAGCAAGAGAGAGTGGGGTATATCTAGAAGGGGCAGTAGCATGCTTCCACAGTGTCAGTTCTGTGCCAGTGGATCCAATTCCCTGTGGTGGCCTCAAACACCGAGATCCTCTGCTAGTGCCGTCTCCAGCTGACCCGCTCCAACTGGGAGATGTGGAAAGTGGCTGTGCTGGGCTCCACAGTAGTGGACACATCTTTGCTACTACTCCCTCCACCGCAGTTGTCTTGTTCTCCTGGGAGGGCTCCAGTTGTGGAGAGCAGCTCTATGGGGTGCCAGGCTCAGCTAAGGATGGCAACTGTGGCAGGCAGCTTTCCCTTCCAGCACCTGTTCCTGGCTAATAGGAGACACATCAGGGACTAGGAGTGGCTGGAAAGGAGGACCCACCTACCACCACTGTCCCTGGCCATAGCTCAAACTCTACAGAGCCAGAAGCCACAGCTGGAGCAGGGCAAGAACAGCTCTGAGGCTCACCCAGCCCTTGAGTCAGCAAAGGACAGCAAGAGAAGAGGGCAGGTCCTCCCTTCCTGTACCTAGAGGCAAACCCTGCTGGAGATGGGGAAATGGGATGAGAAAGGGTGCCAAGAGCTTGAGGGGGAAGGAGTCTTAATGGCTTCAGTAACGCAGAAAATCCCCAGCAGCTGCTGCTGTGGCATAGTCTATCCACCATGGGATAGTGTGGTGTGGGGGTAGTGAAGGGGGAGGCAGAAAGCACCTCTGCAGCACTGGTGGCATCTCCCACCTACTCCTTTTCAAATTCCTAGATCTTCCCCTGAGAAAGCAAAACACCAAACCTGTGGTAACCATCTGTTTTAAAAATGATTTTAAATACAAAGCAAAGCTCCTAACAGGAAAAGTGATGCAAAACAACCTGAAATAGGCTGTTGTATATTCAATTACTCATACAGATGAGACACTTCCCACTCCTATGACTAAGCAGGATACTGAACTTCTCCGTCTCCACACCGAATGATCTAGTAACCACTAATTTTGTACCAGCAGGGAACAAATTTTTTATTATTAGCATCACATCAAATATGCTAGTGTAGTGACCCTCCTGCTCTTCAGTTTACTTAAATTCCCAGAGCAGATTATAATGGCTAATCAACAAAACAGATGCCATTTATTTCCGCCTCTAGCATGTGCATCTTCCCGTTCTATGCAAGGGATTTTCTAGTAGCAAGAGGCTGGTGAGAGAAATGGAAAGCCAATATGAATTTATCCATGTAATCCTAGTTTAAATTTAAATTACTGAAACGATATGAAAATGGGTTGCCACAGGAGATAGGAAGGGCAAAGCTTTTAGACTGGAAAAACAGTGCAGGGCTGGGGAGAAGCCACTGGTATAAAACAAAGCTCTCCAATTGGTGGCTCACAGGCTGCATCTAGCCTCCAAGGGATTAACCTGCAACCCCTGCGCTCTCCAGACATTTTTACATATGTGCCGCAGCACCAGGTGCTTTCAAAAGCACCCAGCGCTGAGACGCTTGCAGTTGTATAAGTGGCAAAATGCATGTCAGCGCTAAAAAATGGCAGCAGCTCACTTTTGAACTAAAACACATCAGAGATGCTTTGGTTGAAAAGTGCACCACCACCATTTTCTGTGCACTGACGCACATTTGGCTGCTTATACAACTGCACGCAGCACAGTGCAGTTCGCCTCAGCTCATGTGCAGAGCACACTCAATTAATTGATCTCTGGCACATCACGGGACAAAAAAGGTAGTGTCTAAGTGCACTCCCTACATCACTTGAACTGCTACCTCCAGAGTCTGCGGCATCCTCCTCCATCCTCTGTCTTATACTTTCTGCCCCAGCTCCTAAGGGAAGGGACAGCAAGGCCAAACACCCCTGTGGCTAGGCAGCTCAAGAGAGGATGCCGATATGGTACAGCAATCATGCAACATGGTGGGGGAGGGGGCAAGCATATGGCACAGGATGGCAGTGTTTAGGATGCATGGTCACCAAAATGGGGCAGCACGGAGCCCCGCATCCACTCAGAAGTTGGACAGCTCTAGTATAGACAATAACCGTAGCCAGAAAACAAACACTTTACACTGAGGGGAGCCATATGAGATGCTAAACCTGCAAAAGACTCAAACAGGGCTGCAGAGATGTTCTATTGTCAATTAATTATGTGGGCTTAAGACAGTGGCAAGAAGGCTAGTAAGCATCAGATAATTCACAACAGCAACATATTCATGAGGTTACAGACCACTTATCATTTACATGCTAAGGCAGACTTAACAAATAGCTGCAATGAGGTGGTGAGGGAACACTGTCAGATTTGTTTGGATGCCAAAATGGAAAGTACCAAGACTGGAACACTGAGAATATAATAAATGAGTCTCAAAACTGCACAGCATGAGGGAGTACAGCAATGTGGTGAACACTAAGCAGGTAAACAGCCTCATAACCTGGCCACATTCAGTTATATAGCAAAATAAGTGTGATTGGTGCTTCAGCAATATAAGAGAATGTCTGCCCAAGGAGTTTATCGTACTGTCCCTTTTCCATTTGTTAGAAATTAAGGAAAACAAATCAAGGTAGACACTGAACTATATAAAGATATGTTAGGCAGTTCACCAGTGACCTACTATTAATGTTCTTGCTTATTTTTTTAAAAGAAAACCATAGGAATAGAAACCAATTAGTATCATTTGCCATAAATTCTCATTTAGGGTGCAAGTATCCAAAGGATTGAATCCAGTTTAATTGGTGTAAACTTCCAAAGCACATAAAGGCCAACAAGTCTTTGCTTTTGATTTTTAGTACTCTAAAGATCTTTGGGACACCAGTCACAGTGTAAGATAGGCTAATATACAATCACCCTTGCAAAACCATTCAAAATGCAGAAATGCATAAGAGTACCAACACAGGTGTAAAGGGAGAAAAAAAAAACGTAAATAATTAAACTGAAGGCAGTATCATTTAATTAAACAATCAATCAAAGTCTATTTGGCTTACATTCAACCTCTGGGGAAATGGAAAGTGACATTATTTATAATCCTAGTGCCAATATTATTGAGTTGGTGCTGAAAGAATCCTTTTGAGACAGACTGGTTCTTAAGCATGATCTGCTTTTCACTTTCTCCTCTATGTTAGTAAAGCAAAAAAACTGGGTGATTTTCAGGGTGTGGCTTTTTTAAAGTAAAGCTTGTGCTTAAAAAAAGCCTGGAAATAGCATTTATTCACTATTCATTTACTATAGAATAGTCTCTATTCATCAGAGCAAGGAACATGCAATTAAGGAAACGGATTTCAGCTGTAAAAAGTTGAACCTGCATTACAACAGCAGAAGAGGAAATAAGGGGATTTAAGAAAAGTGTGGAAAACTGGTGACTTTCCGTAACAAAATATCTCACATTCATCAACAATACCTGCCCCACCAAAGGTCACAAATATCTCCCCTAGAGTTGTTTGGAGGGTTTTTTGTGTTTAAGAGATGCATCCATTTGGTAGAGCTGTATGAAAGGTAATACTTTTTTTTTTTTTTTTTTTAAAATAAGCATGAAAGTCTCTCTCAAGGACGAAAGGAAAAACAAACTTTGATCTTAAATCCAGAAGTTTTTATAGCTTTTAGGAAAATGTTAGGAAGCAACTTCCTTTCATATTTTTAAGTACTTAGTTCTGCAATTAAAAACAATGCAATCAACTCTTGGCAATGATGCAATTAGCATAGGCCAGATCAAAACTACAAATTTGGGAAACCACAGCCAGGTCAGTTAGGAACGTGAAGCAAACTGACACAAGTAAACACAAGTTCTGTTCCAAGTTGTCTATTTGATAAATTTTAACTGTAACAACTACATCTTATGAAAATAACTTAAAGTGAAGACATTTTACCACTGTCATAGTTTATAAGCTATCTATCCCACTGAACTTTCTCAGGGTCTCAAGAAGGACAAACCCACATGTATCAGGTTTCTCTCAGACCATTACCTGTCCCAGGCAATTCATCTCTGAGACAAGGACCCGAGTTATACCCTTCTAAAACAGGGATGTCAGTCAAATTGATTGGAGGGCTGCATCCCCCATTTCCGCTTGCCTGCAGGCTATACCCCAGCATTCACACTGGCAGCCCCAGTGGCACAGTGGGCAAATCCCCACCACTGTGGCCAGAGCCCAGAAACAGGTCATAGGCAGTCCCAACAGCACCAAGGTCAGAGACCTGACTCTGGTCACTGTGGCAGGGCTCTATGCAGCAGTTGCCAGTGCCACAGTGAATGTCAAGGCATAGTAGCCCTATCAATACCACAGGCAGAAGTCTCACCACTGCAGCCAGTGCCCCAGCAAGACACAGGCACAGACCGCCCTTGTGACAACCACAGGGTGATACCCCATCACTGATGCCAGACACCCAGCTCTTGTCAGTGACAGGGCTTTCCATGGTGGCAAACAGCACCTCTGAGTCATCTGGCCCATGGATTTTTCCCCAGCTCTTGCAACTGTGAAAAGATTTCTGCCTGTGGTACCGCTGGGGCTACCAGTGTGGGATTCCCTGACACTTCAGCAAAAATCCATAGGCTGGATTACCCAGTTCTGCAGACCAGACTCAGCCTCCGGGCCTTGTGTTTGACATCTCTGCTTTAAAATCTAGAGTCTAGCTATCCAGAGTTTAGCTATTACCTTTAATTAGACACAAGATTTTTCCTTTAGAAGTCTATGACAGAATGCAATTCAAACAGCTTAAAAAAACCCCAGCAGGATTTATTTATTCTGCAAAGGTTACAAAGCATTTACCCCAGCATGTCCCAGACTTTTTGAACCAAGGGATCATGGTCAACGTTCAACAGTTCAAGGACCACTTCCTAATCTTATCAGGCTTTTAATTGAAAAAGTGGGAGGTAGCGGTATGATGCACAGACAAATTGCCCACACCTCACAAACCAAAACCTGGAAATCCTGATTTGCAGCAAAGTATAAAGACAAATGGTTTGCATGTCTCCTCAGTCCCCTATTTCATACATGCATGCTCAGCTTATTTATTTCTACTAGTCAAGCTCAAGCCGCCTCCTCTTTTTACTACTTACCCTTAGCTCTTAAATTTCCTTTAATCTTTGCTTAGATTTTTGCAAAGTAAAAACATCCTAGTCTGGGTGAAACCTACTACATAACTGAGGTTCTCCCTTCCTTGAGTGGCCCAGCCATTAAGTGAAGTGTCTGCAGACATTATCTGTATCATTGGATTTAACTTTGCTGCTTCATTCTATAGCAGCCCTTTTATAACCCACTTTTATTTAATCATGTATTCAGGAAATGAGTGCTATTAAGCAGGAAAATAAAGCCCCCTGTAACGTTTGTGTAAAAAAAAAAAATTATGGGAATTTTTCAGGCTTCTCATAAGCCTCCCAATGCTAGTGTGAAAGCTCCCTCAAAATGGGACAAGTCAAGCAAATGTTCTAACTCTGATTCATTCTGATCAACTGGAACAATATTTCACTGCTGAAGCCCTCAATGGAAAATGTTTTATTACAGATTACTGTTTTCTACAGTAAGGCATAAAATCAGATTAGATCAATGGTAGTAAGCCCACAACAGTTTAAGTATTATTTCATCTAGTACTTGGTGCATCTCTGCTAACATCGCCACCACACAAAGTGTTAACATTACAATCAAACAGGGCTTTCCATGGTGGCAAACAGCACCTCTGAGTCATCTGACACTGTACTGAAGATGCATTAACACATAACCACTACCATTTTTTCACCAAAAAGTATTTTAGTCATATTTTGTAGAATTTCTTCCATTTAAACAGAACTAGAGTATTTTTTCTATATTTTCAAAGAATAATATTTTCTTAATCTTTGGGATTTTCTGTTTTTTCATTTTTCCTCTTGCCCTTCAACTTACTATTCCAATGTAAACATAAAAATAAAAATAATCCTACAAACTACATACTACTAAATGATTTGTTTATATATAACATTTCTAGCTTACATAAAAGAAAATTAGCTTGAAATCTTTCCTAAAAAGTTAATTTTAATTAAAAAGCTTATAAAAAATTCTTCAACAACATATGCATTAGCATCTGGTAACGATGTCTTATCTGCAACTCTATGTGCTAGTGAAGCACTCATTTGACAAATTCATCCTCCAATGCAGTGTACACCTTCTCACATCTAGGTAAAACAGATGAGGCTGTCTCACCCTCCTTCCTTCTCTCATTCATTGTAGGGTTGTCATACTTCAACAAACACACAAGTGTTAATTCTACTTTGGTTTCTATGTTAGCATTATATTTACAATGATTGTGTACACCCAATAAAGGAACAAAAACTATATATTGTAGAAACGAGATATTATACACCAAACCTGTATGCTCTTCAGAGATCAAATGTTCCAGATAGTTGCCAAACAAGCAGCAAGACACAAAAACAAGCCCATCCAGGAAAGTAGCTCATTTTACACAGGATACATTAAATCTCCAAATCTCTGGCACACATTACAGTTTAAATTTACACAGAACTTAATTTACGGCTTAATTTACACATAATCCAATGTTCCAGAGCATCTCACAGCTACTGATCCTGACCCAACTTTTTGCTAGTTTCACAGCTCCCACGTATGAAGAGTGAATTAAACACGCGCCAAGCTCCCAGGATGACTGACCTTGCTCCCTTTATCCAAGGACAGAAAAGGTAAAGCAGTACTTAACCCTATAATGGCTGCTCTAGGCTATAGAGTAGAACCAGGAACTAAGAGCAAAGACCCTGCCTTTCCTGAACTCTCAGTGACTTCAATCTGGCACCCAGGTAGCCTGATGAAAGAATCCATCTGATGTAAATGAAGACAGAATAAGATCTGAGTTTAGAGCACTATGGAGGAGAGCCATGGCAGAGACCAGAACCAGAACCCAATGGGGTACCTGGGTGAGAGAAAATAAGGTACTAGGAAGGAAGTGTAAGTAAAATGGGAAAAGAGCACTGACCTGAGGATTCTACAGAGACTAGAATTTACAGAGCAAAGAGACTGATGAGCAAGGAGAGTCTGGCACTAGCTAAGGGAAAAGAACAGAACTGGGATGTAAAGCTAGTGAGAAAGTAAAGAGAGGACTGTAATGGGTTGTAAAGAATGATGCTGAAGTCAAGCTGGGATGGAATGGGCCATTGCTCACTACAGCACATCACCTCCAGTGTTCAATATGGAATCTAAGAAACAAGAATCTCTCCATTCCTTTGTTCTCAGCAAATCTGTGAAACCCACTGGCAGTGTGCCACCTCCTAGTACTGGACCACAGCAGTGGTAGTTTGCGATCATCTATCAGCTATTCTGTTAGATCAGATGGGAAAGTCTATGCAGAAGATTCCAAACCTTAAGGATGAAACTGTCCACATGAAGCTATAAAGCACA
This sequence comes from Alligator sinensis, assembly GCF_000455745.1. Taxonomy (NCBI): domain Eukaryota; kingdom Metazoa; phylum Chordata; order Crocodylia; family Alligatoridae; genus Alligator; species Alligator sinensis. Next base: position 2,275,337 of record NW_005841931.1, on the reverse strand, counting down.
GAATTTGTTTTAGCAATTTGCTTTTGTGAAAGCCTGGCAAACTACACAAAGAACAATGCTTAAAGAACATGAAGGTTGCAAAGTCAAACCCTCAGACAGGGAAGTAGTGCCAAATTTCAGGCTGTGAGGACAACCTTATTTTGCCCCATTGTGTATCCACTTTGCTACAATCTTTAAAATCATATGATCCTATACTACCTTTCCCACAGGGCTGTTACTTTATTCAGTGAACAGGAAAGGCCTGCTCTGGAGATGAATAAGAGTTTGATAGTCCAAGAAGCTTATCTGCAGAACCTGTTCTAATTTCTTGCAGTAGTGAGAAAACATATAGTAAATTAAACAGGAAATGACAGGGAAGAGAACGGCTGGTCTCAAGATTAAAGGAAGTTAATTACTGCCCCGAAGAATTGGATTTTAATCCTACATCACCCATCACAAAACTCCTGTTTGATGCTAGACAAGTCTCTTAGAGGTAGGGTGCCCATATTTTTAAGAAAGTCCAGGACACTGCCCCCTGTCCGCAAGTCACGGCAAAACCGAGATGTATGGTGACTATTTTTAAGGACACCTGGGACACTATTTAAGTGAAGGTGAGGCATTACTGTAAAAAATAAAATCTAACTGATTGCATTATTTTTATTTTATTTTGAATTGGACCACTGTAAACAGTATAATACGGTTGACATCCACCAAAAATAGAAGTTAGGGTTTAACAAAAATTTTGATAATATGACATTTTTAGGAAAAAAACAGCCCGAGAACATGATCCAGTCCAAACTGCTATTACACTTTTCAGTCATTGTTCTCTCTGGCCCTCCTAATCTCTGGACCCAAACCACTTGTACTTCTCAGAGAAATGCAACTTCTTCAAGAACGAACTGATGTTTTGCAACTTTTTGTAAAATTCTAGGCAGTTCTTGTTATAATTCACTTTGATACTCAGCAAAGCAGCAATCAGATACACTGAGATGGCTTTTCTCTGGTAAACATGGTTTCTTCATTTGTGAAAACATTCTATCCACTGAAGCAGATGTCCCTGGTAGATGAAGAGTATATTCAACCAAATGCCAAAAAGTATTTGTTGGTATGAGAGTATGACTGAAATGATCAAATCTCTCAACCAAGAGGTTTTTGCATGGGATATCTTTCTCCCTCCATTCTTTCAGTTCGCCTTCCACATATTTTCACAGCACAAAATTCATCAGAAAGACCATCAGCATTTATCAGCCTACTTAAGGATTCAGCACCAAATCTTTTGTGTACAAAAATCATATGATGTTTCAATGTTACTCCATTCAGGACAGAAGTGAAGGTTCATCCAATTAAATACAGAAGTACCATCAAAAGAATCTTCCCAAAGTGTCAGATAATCTATGGCATAGTCGTAAAATTGAAGGATGCATCTGAGCAAGTAATCTTTGGTTGTTTCCCTTAAGCGGCTTATTTCTTTTCCTGCTTTAACTAGTAGAAATTTCAGTGTTTTTCTGTTGACCAGTTTTGTCTTCAGGGATTGCAACTCTCTTGATGCTTCAAAAGCTGACGTAGATGTCATTCCATGCATTGGACAGCCTGCATAAAATTCTCTGACTGCACAAACAGCAACCAGAGTTTTCCACATTCATTTTGAAAGAAATTAAGACTCAGAGTTGGACATTCAGGCTGATTAATGAAGTTCACTTTCAAAAGCTCATACATTTCAAGATAAGATGCAGAACTACTGGAAGTAATGATGGAAAATGTGTGTTACCATGCTGAAGCAAAATTTTGTAGTCAACATCAGCTTCCAGAATTCTTGCAACCACATTACATGAACTGTGTAAAGGTGAAAATATTTATATAGCTTCATTACAAGCACTCCTAGTTCCAGTGGAAGTGTCACAGCTTCTCAGGATGCAGTTGTGTACCATATGGACCCCACAACCAAATTCCACGTAAATCTGTTCCAGCTTTCTTTCAATTTTGTAATAACATTGTTTTTCCTGTGATGCTAGAGTCCACCAAACTTCATGTTAGTTATCACAACTTAACTTTAAGGCCACTTAAAAGATCAAAATCAATATTGGGATTAGCTTTACTGCCTATTTGAGGCATCAGCCGATATAGTAATAAAACTTGCTCCACCCCATTCTGTAGACAGTTTATCTTTTGCCTGTTGGCAAGTATATTTAATGCAATAGCTTGACTTTGTGCATGTACACAAGAAAATTTTGCCTCAAATATCTTTGAAATCAATTTTGATGAATAGTTACTAGAATGGAAAGAATTATCATGTTGGACATATTGGTATGCAAATGTACCTTCTGCAGCTGCACATTTAAGCTCAGTGTCACCAGCAGTACTTTGTTTGAAAAATGAAGTGAGTTTTGTACTCGCAGGCGCTGCATCTATTACAGATTTATGTTTCTTTGTTTGGAGATTATCTGTGATATCACTACAGCTTACACGAGCAACAGAAAAAGTAGAAAAACAATGCACACAAGTAACATGTTCTGTGCCAACTGGCTTTAACAAAGGAAATTCTGAACTTCGAGCACCATTTAAAGTACCTTTATGTTTTCTCACTGAAGTTCTTTCTTGTTAGAAGACATCTTTTAAAAAAAACACACCATTAGGACACTCTCAGCACTGAGAACAGAATTCACAGAATCAAACAATTAGAGAAAGTTAGGGTTGGAAGGGACTCAAGAGGTCATCTAGTCCAACCCCCTGCTCAAAGCAGGACCAGCCTCAATTATATCATCCCAGTCAACGCTTTGTCTACCTGGGTCTTAAAAACCTCTAAGGATAGAGATTCCACCAACTCTCCAAGCTTTAAGGAAGCTGCTGGCATGCAGCCCAGAGGGACTATTAAACAACCTAA
>NW_005841931.1:2267206-2272467 GCF_000455745.1 Alligator sinensis | reverse complement strand
CCGCTCGGGGTCTGGGCTCTTACATGGGGCCTTCAGCAGCAGCAGCCCCATCTCAGCAAAGCAGAAGCAGCTCTGCACTTCCCCTGCCAGAACCTCGGCAGTGCAGCACCTCTTCTAGCCCCAAATTAAGCTCAGAAGAGCAATGAGCAGGGGATTGGGGTGGGGGAGAGGGCGGGGTAATCCCAATAGAGAACAAGAGCAATGGGTCATTTTAGCAATGTTTCAACCATGCATTGGTGGAGGAGGTGCAGAGATGAGATAAAATCCAGGAAAGTTTGGCAGAGCCCTGGGGCCATATCCCACCATCCCGTCCCCCACCCCGCAGTGTGATCCTGCCACAGGAGATTATTCCCCTCTATTCAGCACTGGTGAGGCCACATCTGGAGTACTGTGTCCAGTTTTGGACCCCCCACTATAGAAAGGATGTGGACAAATAGTAGAAAATCCAGCGAAGAGCAATGACAATGGTTAGAAGGATGGGTAACATAACTTATGTGGAGAGGCTGAGGGAACTGGGCTTATTTAGTCTGGAGAAGAGAAGACTGAGAGGGGATTTAATAGCAGCTTTCAACTACCTGAAGGGGGGTGTTCAAAAGAGGATGGAGATAAACTGTTCTATGTGGTGGCAGATGACAGAACAAGGAGCAATGGTCTCAAGTTGCAGCAAGCGAAGTTCAGGTTAGATATTAGGAAATACTCTCATTAGGAGGGTACTGAAGCACTAGAACAGGCTACCTGTTGTGAGGTTGTGAAATCTCCATCCTTGGAGGTTTTTAAGGCCTGGCTAGACAAAGCCTTGACTGGAATGATATAGTTGGGGATGGTCCTGCTTTGAGCAGGGGGTTGCACTAGAAGATGACCTCCTGAGGTCTCTTCCAATCCTCATTTCCTATGATTCTACAATTTTAATATCTATTTGACAATACCACTTCAGTTTAATTAAAGCTTTCTCTATGGTCTTTTCTTTAGACACAGGTACATGTGCACAGGTGCACACCCCCTCATACATTACTACACAGAAGAAGCTGTGACAAGTTTTTAGTAGTGATGAGCCAATTTCTCAGCTCAGACTGAGGAACAACACAAAAGAATTTGCTTTTTGGGAGGCTTGCAATTGACTGCCCAGAGCATGACATCATTTCCTGAGGGGTTAAAATGAAAACTGTCTGCCTTTCCTTACCCACACAACCGGTTTAATGATTCCACAACAGTACATGGATATTAATACAGTCTAAAGAGCGTGTCTTCCCCAGATGGTTTGATTTATAGTCTGTCTCACTGCCTGTTCACAGGCTCACCAGCCTAGGATGCTACATGTTCCTGTGTGTACAGGAAGGAATTAAGAGTTAAAAAGCTAGAGAGTTAAGGGAGGAAGAGAAAAGAGAAAAATAGTAGTAAAATTCTCTGAAGACAGACCAAAATGCTCAAGAACCCCAAAATAATGTGCTATTCAGATATGGTCAACAAAACATTTTCAAAAACAATTTTCAACTGAAAAAGCAACAAAATGCTACTTTAAAAAAAAAGATTGTGCATGTGCACTTCAAAAGCAGTTTTCACTGTGGTAACTTATTTCCATCCCTTCCCCCTTCCTCAAAGTCTTTAAATAACCAGATGTTCTTGCACACTGGCGTTTACAACAGCTCCATATGGATTTGCAACAATAAATATGCATAGCTACAGAAACCTAAGCAGAGGTCATGAAGGAAATCAAGTGGGTGGGTTAGTAACTTGATACCAGGGTATTTTTTCCAGTGCAAACAAAACAAAAACACACGTGTACATCTTCCTCAGATGAACCTTATTATGCTATATGTCAAACTTTGCCTCCAAACATTTTCCTCTATACTGGAGACCTATAGCTCTCCTCCTTTTCATTCAATTTGGTCCTGGGTCCAACTGGAAGGCCAGGTGGCAATGTGTTGGGGCTACTTGCAGCAAGGTAGCTCCTACAAAATACCACGATGTTGCAACCTCCTGAGTAAGGCGAGTACAAGGCACCTCAAAAGCCTAGCCCCCACTGCCCTGTAGGTACTCCTGAGGCATTAGGCAATCAGCAACTGCTCTTGCCTGTTGCTCTCTGGCTGAAGCTACAACCACAAAGCCACTGAATGTCTGGACTCAGTCTGTCTCTGTGGTCTAAAGGTGGGATGGTAGGACTTCAGTAGCCTCCACCCCTCCATACTCTTGCCTAGGCATACAGGTTGAAGGTCTTGGTGTGATGGTCACAGGACTCCATACAAGTGGATTCATCAGGCACCCGACTAGACCTCTTATACATACAACATGATACAGAGGATCGACAGTTGCCTACTAGCATTGAAATAATTTTGCATCTTGCATGGTATTAAGTACTCCTACTAGAAACAAAATGGACACTTCCTTTACTGGAATCAACAGATTTATCATTCAATAACTTCAGAACTTGGACTTACCCTTTTCACTGTGGTAACTTATTTCCATCCCTTCCCCCTTCCTCAAAGTCTTTAAATAACCAGATGTTCTTGCACACTGGCGTTTACAACAGCTCCATATGGATTTGCAACAATAAATATGCATAGCTACAGAAACCTAAGCAGAGGTCATGAAGGAAATCAAGTGGGTGGGTTAGTAACTTGATACCAGGGTATTTTTTCCAGTGCAAACAAAACAAAAACACACGTGTACATCTTCCTCAGATGAACCTTATTATGCTATATGTCAAACTTTGCCTCCAAACATTTTCCTCTATACTGGAGACCTATAGCTCTCCTCCTTTTCATTCAATTTGGTCCTGGGTCCAACTGGAAGGCCAGGTGGCAATGTGTTGGGGCTACTTGCAGCAAGGTAGCTCCTACAAAATACCACGATGTTGCAACCTCCTGAGTAAGGCGAGTACAAGGCACCTCAAAAGCCTAGCCCCCACTGCCCTGTAGGTACTCCTGAGGCATTAGGCAATCAGCAACTGCTCTTGCCTGTTGCTCTCTGGCTGAAGCTACAACCACAAAGCCACTGAATGTCTGGACTCAGTCTGTCTCTGTGGTCTAAAGGTGGGATGGTAGGACTTCAGTAGCCTCCACCCCTCCATACTCTTGCCTAGGCATACAGGTTGAAGGTCTTGGTGTGATGGTCACAGGACTCCATACAAGTGGATTCATCAGGCACCCGACTAGACCTCTTATACATACAACATGATACAGAGGATCGACAGTTGCCTACTAGCATTGAAATAATTTTGCATCTTGCATGGTATTAAGTACTCCTACTAGAAACAAAATGGACACTTCCTTTACTGGAATCAACAGATTTATCATTCAATAACTTCAGAACTTGGACTTACCCTAAATATTATTTAAGATAAAGAAAAATTGCCCCCATCTTCTTCTCAATGTTCAATCACATATGACAGCATTAAGGATATTATCTGCACCTTATTTCAAACCAGCTTATTCTCTATGTTTAGGGAAATAATGACAGACACCAACTCTATATATTCAAGAACAACTCAACAAAATTTAAGCTTAACTCTCATGTGGGATATTAAATATGCAAATATTTGTATATGTTACTAGATTATATTGCTATGGTTTGCCAGAGCAAGTCATACCAACTTAAGGATACTCAATTTGCTGAAGGAAGGAAATAAGGAAAGAAAGAAAGAAAGGAGGAGTCCTTCAAATACATTGGAAGTAAGAAGAGGGCACCGGGTAATGTAGGGCCCCTGCTAGACTCAAATGGTAATCTTATGGCTACGCCAGAGAAAGCCGAAATTTTTAACAAGTTCTGTGCCTCCATCTTCTTGGACAGGGACCAGGACAGCTCTCCCACCACAGGTAGGGGCAATCTTGGGGATAGCACTGCCAGGCCTCGGGTCTGCGCAGATGTAGCTAGGGATCTTCTGGAAGGGCTGGATGTTTTTAAATCCACGGGCCCTGATGCCCTCCACCCACGGGTGTTGAGAGAGCTGGTGGGGGTCACTGCTGTGCCCTTGGCCCGGCTATATGAGTGATCGTGGTCCACGGGCCAGGTGCCCGGAGACTGGAAACTAGCTAATGTGGTCCCTATTTATAAGAAAGGGAGAAAGGAGGACCCAGGAAACTAAAGGCCCATAAGCCTCACATTGGTCTTGGGGAAAATCCTTGAAATAATTGTCAAGGATCACATCTGTGAGGGGCCAGCAGGAGAGATCATGCCCTGGGGAAATCAACATGGGTTTATCAAATGCAGGTCCTGGCAGACCAACCTGATGGCCTTTTATGACCAGGTAACTAAATCCCTGGATGATGGTGTCGCCATGGACGTAGTCTTTCTGGACTTTAAGAAGGCCTTTGACACTGTCTCTCACCCCATCCTCATCAATAAATTAAGTGACTGTGGCACTGATGCCTACACAGTTGGATGGGTCAAAAATTGGCTGATGGGGCGCACCCAGAGTAGTGGTGGATGTGTCGTACTTGACCTGGCAGGATGTGAATAGTGGGGTCCCCCAGGGCTCGGTCCTGGGGCCCACTCTGTTCAACATCTTCATCAGCGACTTGGACGAGGGGGTGGAAGACACATTGTCCAAGTTTGCCGATGACACCAAGATGTGGGAAGAGTCTCTCACCCTCGAAGGGAGAGGGAGGCTGCAATTAGATTTAGGCAGACTACAGAAGTGGACAGATGGTAATAGGATGGGGTTCAATGTAGATAAATGCAGGGTGCTGCACCTGGGGAGAAGGAATCCACACCATACATACAAGCTGGGGAGCTCCCCCCTTGTGGGCACAGAGGCGGAAAGGGATCTTGGAGTCATTACTGACTCCAAGATGAACATGAGCCACCAATGCCGGACCGCAGCCAACAAAGCCAACTGCACCTTGTCGTGCATCCAAAGATGCATCTCAAGCCAGTCCAGAGAGGTGATACTCTCCGTCTATGTGACATTGGTCAGGCCACAATTGGAGTACTGCGTCCAGTTCTGGGCAGCACACTTTAAGAAGGATGTGGCCTGCCTGGAGAGGGTTCAGAGGAGGGCCACCCACTTGGTTGGAAGGCAACAGGGCAGGCCCTATGGAGGAGAGGCTGAGGGACCTGAACCTGTTCAGCCTCAACAAGCGGAGGCTGAGGGGGGATTTGGTGACTGCCTACAAACTCGTTAGGGGAGACCAGCAGCAAATAGGAAGGGCCCTATTCCCCCCAGCAGCACCTGGGGTGACGAGGAACAATGGCCAGAAGCTGCTGGAGCACAGGTTCAGGTTAGAGATTAGGAGGCACTATTTCACTGTTAGGGTGGCTAGGGT
>NW_005841931.1:2266250-2267153 GCF_000455745.1 Alligator sinensis | reverse complement strand
AAAAGAAGTGGGACGACCCCCTGCCTGGGGTCGTGTGACCCCAGCATGTGCCCCTGCCAGTGGCGGGGGGTCAGACTAGACGATCTGTTCATGTCCCTTCTGACCCCAAACTACTATGAAACTATGAAGGAAGAAAAGATGCACCAATACATCGATCCAATATCGGATAGGTACCATTATAAAGAACATTTGCTACTTCAGATATAGCTATCGGCCCAATGGAGCCGATAATTTGGTCAATAAATGCCCGCATTGCACACAGTCACAGTACAGCACACAGGCAGCAAGGAGAGAAGCTGCCTCCAGCTGGTCAGTCAGAAGGAGAGGAGGGAGGGAAGGGTTGTGGGGGGGGGGGCAGATCAACACCCCCACCATTGAGGGAAGGAAGGGGCAGGGGTAAGCGCTGCCAAGCTGGGAGAGAGAGGGGAGCGTGTGGCACAAAGCCATGATTCAGCATGGGGCGGGGGTGCTCCCGCCGCTGCTTGCACCCCGGGAGGGCACAGGCGGCATGTGCCCCCGGATCTGCGTGGGACGGGCTGCAGGTGCCGGCTTGAGCTGGTGCTGTACAGGGCTCTTCTCAGTGGGGGCAGGGCTTGGAGGAGGCATGGTGGCACTGTGAGGGGGCTACAGCCACCCCAAATTCCACTGTAGCTCCATTCTGCTCCCAGTGCCACAGCTGCCACCTGCCTGGCACAGCCCTGGCTCAATGCCCCACCTCCACTCATGCACTGGGAAGAGCCAGGGCTGCACCAGGCGGCTGGTGGCTGCGGCACTGGAAGCAGAGCTGCAGTGAAATTTGGGGTGGCTGCAGCCCCCTCCTCCCAGCACTGCCAGCTCCTGCTCTGAGCCCCGCCCCCGCTGAGAAGAGCCCCGTGCAGCACTGGCTCCAGCTAGCAGCAGCAG
>NW_005841931.1:2259835-2266240 GCF_000455745.1 Alligator sinensis | reverse complement strand
CCCCAGCTGGGCAGCGCCTGCCCCTGTCCCCTCCCTCACAATGGGGGCTTTGACCTGCCCCCCACAGGCCCCTTACACCACAACGGGCTGACCAGCTGGAGGCAGCTGTATCGGATATCAGACTGGTATCAGGCAATATGCCTCCTTAAACATCAGCTATCGGTATCAGCCCCCAAAATCTCTATCAGTGCACCGCAGGAAGGAAGGAAGGAAGGAAGGAAGGAACAGCCATTTCTTACACTCATCCTACACCTTACCTACATAAAAACAGCTTGAGACCCCTATTTACTTATTAGCAGAAAATGGCTGCATCTCAGAGGAATGGTTTAATATGAACATATTTATCCCTCCATCTTTACCTCCATGAAAAAAAAAGGGAAAGTTTAATTTTGTTAAATGAAGATTTCCATCTTTTCTTCAAATCCAGTATGTAAGATTTCTCAAACAAAAAGCTTTTAATACTCAAGTAATTACCATCTGAAAACAGACTTCAAAAAGAGAAATGATCAACATGACTCAAATGTACAATATAGTTTGGTCAATAAAAGTGGATTTAATTCTACTGTAGAGTACATGGCAAAACTATTTTAGTTTTCTAAATGAAATAATGTGGTTAGGCTGCTTTTCACAGAAGTTAGTGATTCTTTTGCTTGAAGAACTTATTTTATTTTCCTCAGTCAGATCATTTGAGATCATTAGAGAAATAATGCAACAAAAATATAAAAAAGGTTTCCTTTAAAAAAAAAAAGTAAATATCAAGCAGTGAAATCAGATTTGCAGGGCCTTTATTAATTTGAATTAAAAACTAAAGACATCCTGGGTTTTTTTCCTACAACATTTGCAAGAACAACAGAAAAATAGCCATTTGCTTTAAAATATTTCATTTAGAATGTGCTATAAGTCATTAATACTTTATTCCCAAATTTGCAATTCAGTCAAAAAAATTGATGGAGATTGAGCTATCACTGAAAGCAAATTGTCTGTATACCTGCATGCTAATTATTAAGCATTAAATACAGCTTACCACAATAAAATCTAATATTGAAATGGTCTCAGAATTCTGAAAAATGCAATTAAAACAGAACTGCAAAAAACACCCCAACAGCATGCTCTGTTCAGGAAATATAAGAGGCAATCAGCATTTCCTATGTGTGATGGTTAATGTCACCAAAATAGCTAAGTTGTATTTAGCCTTATTCATTAAAAGTGACAGTCACTACAATGAGTACAGGAATTATGCTTATTTTTATTTAATGTAAAAAACTCAAATTTATATTTATTCAGGCCACAGAATCCAAGTCATCCTAGTTATGGAGTGCTCCAAACACTTAACATTACTACTTAAATTTACTTCTATTCCTGCAAGACAAGACCAGAAAACTCCACTGGCCGTATATGAAACAATACATTCTAAGCAAGCATTCTCTTTAAAAGAAATACAATACTTCTGCTCAAGTTTAAAGACTTACTAGTATGCCAAATTCCAGGCTCTCATGTCTTGAGGCAAGCCAAAAAAAATCAGCACTGATCTGTGTTAGTGAAAAGGGGTACTAACAAATGATTGTCTTCCATCAAAAATGAAATACAGTTAAGAGAAATGTGGAAGAAATACTTGATTGTGTTTACATGGCTTCAAACAAATTTGATACACAAATATAGCAACCATTTTCACAAGAGCGCAATATACATATATGCATTTCATTTCTACTCAGTTGACAGTTACATCCAGAAGTAAAAGGTTTAACAGTACCTAGTTCCCATATAAATTTTCTTTTAAAAAAGTGACACATGTATGGAGTGTTTCAGTTTCAGCAAATCAATATTTTATGATAGAAAAAACATTCCATCCAAATTTCTAACCATTTCTATTTTTGTCACTTTATATAACGAGTAGAAATAAAATTAAGGTATTCATAGGAATAACTTCAACTAGCTCAGAAATGCAGCTTCCAGCGAGATGGGAACCCACACAGTGTGCAAGAATGATGCACTGAAACGCACCAATGGAACACAGTTCTTTAAGCTTAAATAAGGCATATCCATATTAATGATTGCACACTTATACCCATTTAAAAAGCTAATAAATAATCACCAAGAACATAAGCAGTGCCATAACAGGTGAGACAAATTGTTTATCTAGACCTATCACTAACAGTGGTAAGTAATAGATGCTTTGGAAGGAGAGAATATGTACAGGGCATGTCCAGTACAATCTATCTTGTGTCATACCCTCCTGGGCATCAACTGTCATCACAAAAGCATAGAGAAGTAGGGCTAGAAGGGACCTCCAAATGTCATCTAGTTCAACCCCCCTGCCTGAGACAGGATCATCCCTATTTAAACTATACTATACAAATCCATAATCTAAACTGTTTGTAAAACTACCATCAACCCCAACACAACACAAAACACAACACCATAACCTGCCACAGGTAAAGCAAGAAAACCATGGCAGCCATTGCGCTGCTTCTATAAAAAGCAGTTAATATAAGTTCAAGAGATCCCAGGTAGAGGGCCACACCCCACTGCTACAGAGGAAGGCAAAATGCCCCACAGTTCATACCAATCTGACCTTGGGCAAAATTATTTCCTGACCCCAGCAATGCAGAGGGGCAAGACCCTCTGGCCAGGAACCTACAGCTATAAGTCCCAGCAGAAGCACTGGCACACCCCAGTCAAAACCCCCTGCCTTGGCAGCAGCCAACACCCAATTCCTCTGAGGGAGGCTTATAAAACACCCTGACACATAGCAGAAAGGGGAGCAAGGAATAAACGAAGACCAAAACCATGGGAAATACCCATGGTAAAATATAGGCAGATGTATGCCTAAATCAGCCCCAACCAATGACTGTCCAAACTTGACTGAACATCTCTGGTGATAGAGAGTCCACAACTTCCCTAGGCTCTCTCTTCCACTGTCTCACTGTGAAGAAAGTTTTCCTGACACCCAATCTAAGCTTACTTTCTGCAACTTCAAGCCACTGATCTTAATCCTATACTCTGCAGCAAGAGAAGGTGATGTCCCTCCTTATAGGGTGTCCCTCCCTTCAAGTATTTGAAGACTGCTATCATGTCCCCTCTTAAGCTCCTTTTCTGCAAGCTGAACAGGCCTAGCTTCTTCAACCTCTTCTCGTACAACTTGCTTTTCAAAGCCCTTTATCATCTTTGACACTTGTCTCTGGACCCTCTCTATCTTTTCCACATCCTTTTTAAAGTGTGGAATCCAAAACTGCATACAATACCCAAGATAAGACCTAACCAGAGCTGAATAGAGAGCCATCTCCCACATCTTGCTCCCAGTGCTTCTATTGATGCATCCCAAAACCACATTCACACAACACTCCAGATTCATATTGAATCTATGATCTACCAAGATTCCCAGATCCTTCTGTATAGTACTGCCATCCAGCCAGGTATCACCCATTTTGTCTTTATGTTCTTGGTTTTTCTTCCTGAGGTGTAGCATGTTGCACTTGACAGCATTGAAATTCATCCTGTTAGTTTCAGCCCAGCTTCCAATCAGCCAAGATCCTTCTGAATTGTGCTCCAACCCTCCAGCGTGTTTACAGTTGTTCCCAGTTTTGTGTCACCTGCAAACTTGCTCAAGAAGCTTTCTATGCCAGCATCCAAACAATTAATAAAAATAAATAATCACTGAAAACACATCCCTGTTTTAATAGCTCTCAATGGACTTGTTCTCCATGAATTTATCTAATCTCTTTTTGAACCACATTATCTGACTCTGCCACCAGCGAGTTCCACTTATTAAGTGCATACTCTATTAAAAAGTACTACCTCTTGTCAGTACAAGAGCATTACAAAGTCCTCACTACATAGTGCAGGTCTCCCATAATGGCTAGGAACCGAAATTACACATAAACCAGTATAAGTGATTAGAAACTGGTTCAAGTCTATAACACAACAGAAGTTCAGTGCACATAAACCACTTTGAAAATGGCCTAAACCAGTTTAAGATAAGCCTGGATGGATGCACCAGACTTAACTGATTTAGGTTAAATTGGTTTACTGATTGGTTTCCAGATTCCCTTCACATTCAAGTTAACTCACAGTCCCCCAGCATCCCAGGGTACTTTGCAGCACCCCTGCAAACCCTGCCTCTCAGAGTGAGTGGGCTAGCCTTGGCCCAAGCTGGCTGCTCCAGCTGAGCAGGGAGGTGTTTTCTAGCACCACCTGGCTTCTGACCTGGGCCACTGCAGACACATGGCTGCATTTCTGAAATCAAAAGTGAAGGTCTGTTCACTTGCTTATTGGTTCAATCTAAGCAACTTAGACTAACCTGTGAAGACTGAAATCGATTCAGCTTCAGGCTTTTTGGCCGTCTGTACTTAGTCAATACATTTTAAGTATCCATCATCAAGTATAAACACAACATTGTTTGAAATGCCACTGTGTGCAGCCGCTATCAGCCAGACCATATTTCTGCACTCTGCCTTTCTCCCAGTTCTTTCTACAAGATGCCAAATGACCTGAACACCCATTCTGGGAAGAGGTATTTGTCACATGACAGGAGATATTCATCACCTTGCAAATTTGTATTAATGGCACTGCTGCCTGAAGGTGCCCACCTTTCTTTGGAGGTTTAACCTGCTAGTTACTTACTAGGGCTACATACTTGGAATCAGTAATTAAACGGATGGTAGAAGAAACTCCCACATCAATTTCAAGAGTAATCAAAAGGCAGTTCTTTAGCACAGCCTGAAGAATAGTCAGTGAATTAAATTTGCAAAAACCAAGCTCTAAATGACCAGTTCCTACTGTTCATATTCAATTTTGACACCTCACACAAGAAGACTGTAAAAAATTGTTCTTAGTGTGGCAGAAGGCCACCTCTGTTTCTCCCCCAAAACTCTGCTCTGTGACAATTTAGTTAGGATGGGCCCAGCAGAGGATACACACCTTACCCTATCTCTTTAGGTAGCCCGAGCTGGATACATTCCTGAGGGAGGGGGGAAACCTGCTCCCTCTGCCTATGTGACTGGCATCACATACCTGGGTGAGGGACTTGGGCACCCCAGTGGGCTACAGACTGCCAGTCTGCCCAGCAACCAGTGACGCATTTGAAATTGGTTGGCTGGGGGTGGGGGGGGGGAAGGAGACAGAGACAGAGAGTGAGTGAGTGAGAAGAGCTGGACCATCTGAAACTTGGTCTCTCTCTCAAAACTCATGATCAATGAACTGCCTGCCTTCAGAGGGAATCTCCATCTGCCTCTGGATGATACTTGTGAGTAAGCTACCTGAGATCTAACTACATATATAGCTTGCAGTAACTCAGATGTGTGATCAAAGGCTACTCCAACCACCCTGTTTGCTCTATGGGATTTCTCTGATACTACTCAACTCTGTATCCTATTCCAACCCTACCCCTTGTAAGCAATAAAGTTCTCCTTTGTACCTAGTGTGGGAGACTTATTGGGAGTGGGTCTAGATTATGCCTTGGGGTCCCCTTGGTTTACCTGACTAAGGGAGACTACTAGTTGTGCTTCCGACCGAGGGAAGCACCCCAAGTTCTTGAAATGAGTTAAGTACCCTAGAGAGCTACTAGGCCTGTTTCCCAGAGGACATTGTGCCAGAATCAAGCCCATCCCTGGGTGGTGGCAGCTCTACCCTCAGGCTAGCGGGTGTGCTCCAGAAAAGGGGTTGGCCAGATGTAAGGCACCCCCAGGGAGGCACTCAGAGCCTGGAAGGTGGTCGGGCACAGTGAGGTTGGTGGCTCAGGGCAGGAGTACCCCCTACTGGCCCACCACACTTAGTTCATATTTGCTGCATTTCCTCAGCCAATCAGGACAAATGTCGAACCTGTTTCAAGAGTCTATTTATTTCTACTGCTTCCAAAATGAGCTTCATCATCTGAATTATAACTGCAATACAAAAATTGGTTTTTATGTACAGGTTTTTATATCAAGCTTTCTATGTAAACATTTGTAGGAGGGAGGGTGTTACATTTCCGATTAAGAATCTTTAAGCATATGAGGAAAATAAGTGTAACAAAGTAGGATGACCATTTCTGACTCCAAATCCTTTAAAGATTTGTTGCGTTCATGCTAGTCATGCCATGTTGTTTTTGGTATCAAGTCACCAGACAGCAGGGCAGTGCAAAATTTTGACAGGTGTTTCATTTCGAAGCTGTTTCAACGCATTTTGAGCTCAAAACAGCAAAATCAAAATGAAAAAAAAAAGGCTTCGAAACGAAATGAGGGCACTCAAAACATTTCAAAAGTTTCAAAACTTTTCAAGTTTAGAATCCAGGCTTACTGCATCTAAACAGAAACTAAGGAGAGGGAGGGGAAATTGGGGGGGAGGACTTCTCTCTGATATTGACATCTTATAGTTTCATAGTTGGTAGGGTCGGAAGGGACCTGAGCAGATCATCAAGTCCGACCCCCT
>NW_005841931.1:2254830-2259317 GCF_000455745.1 Alligator sinensis | reverse complement strand
AATAATGGCTCCAAGATCCTTTTCTGCCTCTGCACTGACAAGAAGGGAGTTCCCCAGCCTGCAGGTATGCTGCTAGTTCTTTCTCCCCTAGCTCCTTTGTCGATTCCCCAGGTCTCTGATCGCTTCCCCCAGCTCTTCCGGGGGGGGGGGCCAGGCCCCCAAACTGTGTGTGGGGTTTCAGCAGGCCAGGCCCCCAATCTGTGTGTGGGGTTTCAGCAGGCCGCCACTGAAACAGCAGTGCAGCCTGCTGAAACCCAGCATGCAGATCCAGAGGCCCACATCCCCCGGGAAGAGCTGGGGGGAAGCAATCACAGAGCTGGAGGGATGTTCAGGTCCCAGCTGGATTCCCCAGCTCCCCAATCTTTCCCCAAGTTCTCTTATAGCTTCCCCCAGCTCTTCCCAGGGAGCCACCGGCGCCAGCTACAACAGGAGGGCTGTGGGCTGGGGGGGGGGCTGTGCCGGGGTCTTCCCTACGGAGTTCAGTCCAGTGGCGGGAGTGCCAGTGGCGGAGCTGCTTGGAGCGCAGCCCTGGCCAGTGGCTCTCCACCACCTCCTGCCACCAGGGTCAGCTCTGTAGGACTGGGGGAGCCACTCAAAGTGCAGCCTGGTGGTGGGAGGTGGGGGAGAGCCAAGGTTGCACTCCGAGTGGCTCTGCCAGCCCCATGGAACTCAGCCTAGTAGTGGGAGAGCCAGTGGCAGAGCCGCTCCAAGCACAGCCCTGGCCAGTGGCCCTCTCCCACCTCCCACTGCCAGGCTCACCTCCATGGGGTTGCAGAGCCTCCAGCCACCAGGCTGTGCTCACCAGGACTACGCTCTGAGCAGCTCCCACCACCGGCTCTCCCACTGCCTTCCGCCACCAGGCTGAGCTCTGTGGGGCTGTGGAGCCTCCAGCCACTGAGCTGTGCTTGCTCAACCTTCCCTCCCAGCGCTGCCGCCAAGTGCCGGGAAGAGCTCAGTGCCACCCCTGCTGCAGCCCTGGGAGCAGCAGACGCCACCTGCCTGCAGCCACTGGGCTCCATTGTACCAAAACCCCCCCTAGCGTGGCGCAGCACCAGGCTCTCCCTGGCACTTGCAGCAGGCCGCAGCAATGGAAAGGGGGCTGCTGCAATCCCAAAATTCACTGTAGCCCCCCTCACTTGCCCTCCCAGTGCTGTCACTAGATGTGGGCCTCCCAGGGGTGCAAGCCCCCAGATCTGCATGCAGGATGACAGGAGTTGTCACTGCTGCCTGGGGCCAGTGGGAGCAGCAGTCTTTCTGGAGCTGGGTGTGGACTGCACCCAGCGCTGGTCCCAAGCAGCAGCAGCAGCCTCCTGTCATCCCACATGCAGATCCAGCGGCCCACAGCCCTGGAAGGAGTCTGGCACAGCCTCATAGCCCTCCTGGGGGTGCAGGCCCCCAGATCTGTGCATGGGATGGCAGCAGGCTGCCACTGCCAGCAAGTGATACGAGTTTTGCTTTCAACTGTTTGAGGTGCTTTTTCACAAAAACCCCTGTATCTGTCTCCTTGAAACCTGGCAGCCCTCAGAAGGTACTACAATCCCTGCAATTTTCATCCAAATCAGGTAAGAAATGACAAGGTTATAGACATTTTAATGATTCCCCATTATAGCCTATAGGCAAAGTGTTGAAACAGCTTTGATGAAACGAAACGGAACAGTGCTTCGAAATGAAACGATGAAACGAAACACTTTCCCTTTGAAATGGTGAAATGGAAGACTAAACAAAACGGTGCTGTTTCTCAAAGCCCTACAGCAATAAGTTTCTCCTAGAGTGAATCAATTTTGGGGTCATCTTTTTCACTTAGAACTGCCACAGTCATACAAAGAGTACCCTAAACAATTGTATTTATTAGACGATGGCTATGTAGGCATTAAGTCAATGCACCATGCCTTCTTGCAACAGTTTCAGTTTTACTTTTGTTTTCATAATTTCTCACCTAAATCTATCTATGGCATGCTGCTGAGGTATTGATAACCTGATCCACTTCCCACTGTGCGTGTCTGCCAGCAACTGAAAAACAGAATAAACAGGACACAGCTCTGAAGTTCAACTAGGCAAGAGTAGCTTTTGAACTCGTTAATAAGAGCTGAGAATAAGAATGCCATCATTAAAAAAAAGTCTAAACTCTGAAGACCTGCATTCAGAGGATCACAAGAAAAGTGATTTTAAAATCATTCACTGGGACTTGAGGGAAGAGCTCTGATGGCCAGAAAGTGATATGTAGAGGTTTGCTTTTAGGAATTGGCTCATAGGTAAATAGATATTGTATTAATTAGAACAATGGTTTAGGAGACTGGCAAGGGTTAATTGATTTCTAAAACCCTGAATGTTAAACAGTTTCACAGCCTTCAAGGGGGACAGGGTGTCTACAGCCAGGCAATGTGTAAGGTATGCAAGTGCAACCCCTGCCAGGCTGCGTTCCCTGTTTAGCTGGCGGGCAAGTGGAAGCACCACAGCTTCCCCCTCCCCCGCAAGTGCTGGCCAGGGAGTGAGGCCACCAGCAAAAGCGGCCACGCCGCTGGAGGACTCTGGAAGTGGTGCAGCCGCTTTCATGGCGAGTGAGATTAGCCATGTCCCCATCCCCGGTCGCTGACTGGTGTCGGGGGGGCATGTGCAGCCCTGACTCGAGGCACCAGATACCCATGTCTACAGCCAATGGACATGCACATCCTGGGAAACTGAAAATATCCAAACTTTATTTGCATGATAGGGAGAGGCCTGGCTCCAGGGCTACAGTGTCCACTTGCAAAAACCCTTTGGATTTCCAGTTTCAAATGAAATGACCAAATTAAGGTGCGTGCATGTGATAGGTTTATGAAAATAGGATTTTGGCTGACAAAACAGAGCATAGACAGTATGATGACCACAGGGAGACCAGTTAACGATGCCCGAAGATGAAGAGTCATCGGAGGTGAAAGAATACGAAAGGAGGAGTTTTCAAAACAGCAAATGGGCAGTTGCCATCAGCCCCAACCTCCAGGGTTGTTGACATAGGACATTCAAGCAAAGAACCTCAAGGTGACACTTACATACTGGCCGGATGCACTGCTCGTCTTGTATATATTCTGGGCATTGGGGAATTTGGGTAATGTATGTTGTAATCATCTTGCTTGCTTTGTCTGCATTGCTCTTATTTCCCATCCCTATGTATCAATAAAATTTGCCTATTAACAACTGGAGGAGTTGTGGTCTGTCTGAAGCTTGTGACCGCCCAGAGCAAGGTATCAGGGCTGCGTTGTGAATCCAGTGCCAGTAAGTTCCACTGTGTTTCACTGATGCTGAGTGGACATTTCTCTCATCAGTATTGGGAACTAAGCCATGAGATTCTGGAGAATTAAGTTTCCTTTTCACAAAAATAACTTAAGTTTATATAGCCCTTATTGTTACAAAAGACACCCATCAAAACGAGAAAGGAATGTAAGATGAAGTGGCATCTTCCTGAGCCTACAGCAGCTCCCAAGTCTTTGCTGATGCTCCCTGACTAGTGCTTGCAAGCCTGAACTGAAATCTTCCTCTGTTTGCATGATTACATTTCACAAACAGTGAAGGTCACAAAAGTTGTACTGATCTTTCAAGTACAACATAAATTCTTTCAACAGCTTAAGGAAGACACTATAATTATTCACAGGAGAGTAAGACTGTAATGACAAATCACAGAGAAGGGCAGAGAAGTGGAGACCTCTTTCTCCCTTGTACTTCAATAACCCCTTCTCCTCATGGCAGCCAGGAATATGGCAATGCAGTAAACATAGCAAAGAACTTCTCCCTGCCTTGCAACCGCAGGTGGTACTAAAACAGAGAAAAGATACTGTTTTCAAATCTAGTGCCTACGTGGTATTTCACCCCGCACACATCCCATTTACAAAGGTCAGCATTGTTGGTACACTGGACAGCATGGGAATTACTCAAGTCCTGGAAAAAACAGAATTCTTTCATGGACGACTAAGAGGTCTGTGAGGTTTTTTTTTTGGTTTTTTTTAGCATCTCTCTATAACTACTTAGAAGTACCACATGAGAGATCACGTCATTGTTATGCATTTAATTCACCACAATCTTCCTTCTTTTTTTCCTCTCCTACTGAGAGAAAAATATTTGTTTTAAAAAGTTAATTATAGCATGTTCTTCTTACTAAACTGAGATCAAGCCCATGCTATGAGATCTTTAGCTTACATGACAGTGAAAATAATTTCTCAATGTTTAAAACAGATTTAACTGGGGCATTTCTTTACTGCCACACAAAACAGCTATAGTTAGACTTAGAATAAAATGGTACAAGTACTCCTCACTTAGCATCATCCTGGTTAATGTTGTTTTGCTGATCTATTAGACAACACACTCATTTAAAGTCACGCAATGTTTGGTTATAATGTTGTTTGGTCACCGCCTGTTAGTAGGTAACTACTGTGACATAACTGGATTCCAGCGTCCCAGCTCTTTAAAAAAAAAAAAAAAGAAGCCCCGCACTCACTGGATGCTGCCAGGTTCGG
>NW_005841931.1:2247685-2254683 GCF_000455745.1 Alligator sinensis | reverse complement strand
CCCCAGCGGTCGGGGCTTCTGAGGGCTCGTGGCAGAGCCCCCCACGCAGCACAGGGCAGTGGGAGGCAGCGGGGATTGCCCCCCAACCGAATAGCAGCTGGTGAGTGTGGGACTTTAAAAAAGAGCAGGGACACTGGGGCTGGGCAGGGCAGCCATTGACAGGGCTGGGAGAGTGGGCGGGAAATGGGGCCTGTTTGATTCAGAGATTCAGACAATTTGCCGGTGGCTGAATCTCCGAATCAATTCGGGACAGTGAATTGAATCACCAAATCGAATCACTGTCCCCCAGATCATCCACATCCGAAGTGAATACTAGCCTCTTCGCGCAGGCTTACTTTATATGTATATATAGAATATACTACTTTGCACTACAATCGATTTGGCTACAGCCCATGGCAGAATAATGATTTAAAACAATTAATCACTATGAAAAGCAATGTAGCTCCAAATAAATGTTTCCAGTCCTTCAAACCAAAAAGCAAATGCAAGACTTCAAAAGATGAGGAAAAGCTCCTCAGATGGTATGGTGCATTGTTTCAATATTCCTTAAAAAGATAAATGGCCAGTTACATAAACTAAAAACAAGGTTGTTAAAGAGATAGCTGGTGGTATACAATTAATAACTTTCAGCACAGCCACCTAATTTACTCTTCCATATGAATGAATCCAAAGCATTAAACATTTCATGTCAGCAAGACTACTGCAGCAAAATGAACTTGTGCTGCCTATGGCTTTTTTGTTTCTTTTCTTTTATTTGGGGAAGAGACAAGGACGTTGGCCTTGCATATTCAGTGCAATTACCTGCTCATTTTTTTTTTTTGGCAACAGGAAAAAAATCTCATTCCCCATTTTCTATTGTATTTTAAAAACAGAGGCACAGCTGACTACTGCTCCTTAAGACCTTCCAGAATTCCGTTTTCCAAAGCAGTCTGCAACCTTTTCCTTCTTTGCCCATTCAGAATGACCTAATCCAAGTAAAAAGGAACAAAGAAAGGAGAGGAAGAGGGGAGTTGGCCCATAAGACTTAATGCATTGAAATAAGAGATAGTACTGTTTTTCCAGTACTTTATATAAAAAGGTATTTTGCATTTATGACTTTTGGCTTCATAAGTAAAATATGTTCTCGGTTCCCAATAACAAAAAGTCAGCTGACATAAGGTGCAATCAGTTAAGAAAGCAGTTACCACCAGATGCCCTCCTGCCTCCTCTAGCCCCTCATTCACAGCACAAATGTTTTGAAGGAGCCCTGTAATTACCAGTACTAAATATCTATTCCACCTTTGCTACACAGATGGACTAAATTCAAGAATTCAGGAAAAATTAACACCTCATTAAATCACTCCTTCATTGAAACAATTACAGCAGCAGCAGGCTGTAAATTGAATAATACTCTAGAGAGAGCCAAAAAGAATCACCCCTGGCCTAGGTTTCAATCTAAAGAACTCCATGCATTCTGCTTGTTTGTTGTGTCAATGCTTAAGATACCACATAAATCTCATAACAACCTATAAACTTATTTAATGGGGGAATTTTGTAACACACACAAGCTGCATCATTTCTCATTATTCATTTTTACTAGTCCTGTCTTAGTGTGAATAAATTACCTAATATGCTAAAAGTATCACATTATTATAAATGCAGAATAAAGAGTCTTTGTAAAGTCTGCAGTTCTACTGAGTGGAAAAAGCAGCGTCAGGATTTACTGTATATAAAGCATTAGTCAAGTTTCTCAGAGTAGGTCCTAATTGCAATTCTATTTTTTAGGATGAAGGGCATCAAACAGACCAATTGGACTAGATGAGTTCTGTGTTTCAGTTCTTATAAGTATAGGGAACCAATGTGAGAGCAGGATTACTAATATTCCATTGGTTCTTAAGTACCAGTTACATGTTACATACATTACATAATTAACTGTTTAATCAACAATTGCAAGTACATTTAGACGGACCACATATGCAGAGTAATTATCACACTATTAACTGGTTAACCACGTAACAAGTTTTGACCAGCCACATGTACAAAATAATTCTCACAATAAAAAATGAGTAGCCAACTATAAAAAACACCAACCAGCTGTAAAGTTAGTGCTTGAAAATGTGTAACAACTCCATAACTGGTTTCTATCCAGCTTTAATCTGAACATGTACAAGGACCTTTATTCTCCACACTACTTTGATAGTCTAAGGATGATAGAAAGATAAGAGTATTTCTGCTACCAGAAATTTAAAAAGATAAATTTCCTATGCACAGCAACAATAACATCTAGGGCAAATGTACTCAATCTTTGGCCCATGGGCCAAATGAGGCCTGTGCAGCCTTGGAATCCAGCCCGTGGGGTTCCCCAGGGGTTGGGAAATTTGGCACTGGGGGAGCAGTGGCACTTAATGCTACCACCTCTCCCTGCTGCCAAAATCCCAAATCCTGCATGGCGAGTTGGAACTGGGCCACACTCCTCCCCTACACATCCAGATCAGGGTCAGGCTATGCCCTTTTCCTTCTGCAAAAGCTGGGTTGGGGCTGGAGCACACCCACTCCCCCTGCACAGTTGGGTTGGGGCTGGGCCATGTCCTTTTTACTACCCCACCCCTGCTGCATATCTAGGCTCCACCCCTGCCCTCCCACTGCACCTGCCCTGGGTGCCAGATTGGGTCCAAGGACCAGACTGAGCATTACTTACCTGGTCCACTGGACAAAACAGTTGAGCACCACTGGTCTAGGGCAAAAAAGTGATGCAATTTCACACTGGAAATAATGCTAGACAAGAGAGACATGGAGATCAGATGATCACAGATCTCCCGTGTTTGCTTCCTTCTCTCTGCCAGCATACTGCAGTAACCTAGTCAACATCAAAGTGTGGTTCACCACATGGTGATGTTACTTTGGTAAAAATACTAACTGTCGCAGGGAGAGACAAAAGGGAGGACCCAAAAGGGCAAGGGGGGAACCCCAGGAACAGGAGTCCGGGGAAGAACAGGGAGGAAAAAGCAGAAGTAAAAAGGGAACGCTCACCTGCAGCGAGACCCGCGGCGAAGCTGGAACACCGGGAGGAGCCCGCGCGAATCATCAGCCACACTTTCATATAGCTGCGGCCGGCCGGTGACGTCAGCGGCGATCACCAGTCAGCGGAAATAAAGTGGGCCACCAGCAAAGAGGCGGGGGGAAGGACGCCGGCAGAAACCCCAGCCAGAGGGGTCTCCATCAAGCTCCGAATAGAGCCAACAGGGCCAGAAGCAGTGTTCCCCAGCAGGAAAGGATCCAGCTCCTTGCGTTGTGAGCCAGAAGCTGCTGGCTGCGGTGAAGACGACACCGCACTAAGAGCGGGAGCTCCCATGTGAAGACCAGAAGAACAGGACAGAAGAGCCCAGAGGGACCCTGATTCCAGTGGCCACCGTGGAGGAGGGGGAGGTGCTGACCCACTACCCAGCACCCAACCAGGTGGGACGGTGGAGGGCCTCAGGGGGCCCGAAGACATAGGAGCCAGAGCAGCAACAGAAAGGAAGTCTGTGGAAGGCCACAGGATCCCACGACCACGTGGGGAGCCTAGGATAGCCCCACAAAAGTCATGGGGAGTGGGCTGTGTGTGATTGGGCCTTAGGGGCCAGATGTGGGTACAGAGGGGTCCCTCTGGGTCAGGAATGCTCTTTTCTTTTGGGGTTTTGTTGTGATCTAGTTTGCATTTCCCACTTCTAGAGGGTTTGAGTATCAGGGCACAGGAGGAGGCCCGATTGTGGTGAGCCGCAGGATTGGGGTTAACGTTAAGGAAAGTCAGCGGGCATGAAAACCTGGGAGGTACTAGGGGCCCATCGCTCGGGAGTTTGGCCACAAGAACAGCAGTGACCCGCCAGGCTAGGTATAAGGGCGAGGTGCAGGGGAGGTGGAGCCTTGCAGAAGACTGCCAGAAAGACGGTGCACCCTCGAGGGAATCCAAGTGGTCCCACCCCCCCACTGTATTAAGATTCAAAGTTGTGGCAGGCGAGATAGGGGAGGACCACGTCGGGAGCAAACATCTACTCGATGGGCCACCCAGGCTAACAAGGCAGACACCATTGTCTATCCAGACCAAAGCCGCCCAGGACAAGATGTTCGAGGCCAGGCAGGCACACTAACCTTTTCCAAACAACAAATCTCTTTCTAGTCTACACTACTTCCTTACTAGTTTCTATATGTCAACGTTATCAAACACTAGATTTACTGTAAAATACAAATATGCCCAAAAATTTTGCAAAGAAGTGTTTCAATGACATTACTAACTTATATGCAGGTAAAACAGTTTAAGTTGGTGCCAATTATTCAGTAAGATATCAAAGCTTTAAAGTTGTCTTATTTCTCACCAAATTTGCTTGTGTTAATTGAAGATAAAGTTAACTACAAATGGTGGGAGAATGACCTAAAACAAGCATATATTTTGATTGACAACATTGCTTTTCTCTCGAAGATCCCTTACATCACAGATGCCAACAGTTACATCCAAATAAAATTAATCTTACACACAATGCAAAAAGCATGTCTATAGCATGACTGACTCCTGGTATTCTGCAAAGACCCTCTTTGTCAAGTCCCATTAAGAGGCATAAGACCATAAGTACCATACTAGGTCAGACTAATGGGCCATGTAGCCCTGTAGCCTGTCACCAACCATGGCAAGTAGCTAATGCTTTGGAGAGAGAAAGTATACGTATGTGGAATGTGTAGGATAAAACTACACTCTCTCAAAGCCTACGTGTCATCAGCAATCACTGGGTTAGGGATATCAGAACATACATCCCTGACTGTTCTAATTAATAGCTCTCGATCGATTTGTTCTCCATGGATCTGTACAGAATTTACATTTTTTGCATGAGGCGGCCCCCAAAAGCACTCTGTAGCTGTAACACAACAAACATTTACAGCTGCAGAGCACTTTTAAAAAGGCTGATCTTGCAAAAATTTACCCCCCCCCCCCAATCTGATGTAGTATCAAATAGGGGTGCTCCAGGGCAGGGAGCCTTAGGGAACCTGTGTACAGGTTCCTTGTGAGGGTTAATTTTGGGCAATTCCACTCACATCCCATGAGGCTTTATAGGGTTCACCTGGTGCAAGCACTGGCCGAGCCCCCTGCCCCCAGGGCTGTCCCAGGGAGGAGACAGAAAACCTCTTTCTCCTCTCTGCACAGCCAGGGGGGAGGAAAAAGGAAGAGGGAGAAGACAGCCCTCCCCTGCCTTCTCCCCAGGCCACCATGCAAGCATCTTTACAGTGGCAGGCAGGGCGTACGGGGGCGACCGGGGCCTGCCATGCCTGGAACTGGTAAGGGAAGGGGGAACAGAGCCCCCCCCATGCCCCTTAAGACCCCAGCAGGGGTAGCCAGGCACATGATCTGGAGGATGGGGGGGGCTCCATTTCCCCCCTGCCCCATATCTGGGCACAGAAGCCACAACTGCTGCTGTCAAGATACTTGCGCATGGGATGGAGGAAAGGGCATAGGTGGCAGAATGGGGCTCAGACCACCCAAACACAGGACAGCGGGTATATCCAAAGAGCAGCCCGGCCACAGGCTGCTGCTGCAGAGGGGGTGGGGTGCATACACTCAGATACCCTGCACAGCCAGGATCACTGCCTGGGCTTTGGGCGGGGGGGAGGGGGAATGAATCATTCATCCCTGCCCCCGCCCCACTCCCTGCTTCACTGTGTGGATTGTCCCATGACCCAGCCCACCCTGGGTCCCGCCGCTAGGTGGGCCAGGCAGCAAGGCACATGGCACCACGCCGCTTTCAAAGCAGCTGCAGTGAGGCATGGAGCCAGGGAGCACAGCTCAGCTAGCAGCTGCAGCCCGCCCTTCCCCCATGCAAAGATCAGGGGGCACGTGCCTCCCCCTTGGCTCCCTAGCACCACGCCTGTGGATAAGCCGCTGGGCTCCAACTGTCCCACAACCTGGCCCATCCAGATCCCCATTCACTATGAATGGGGCCCTGGCCAGGCTGGGTCATGGGGCAATCAGATCCCAACGGCTCATCCAGGGGCACAGCGCAGGGGAGCCAAATGGGGGGATCGTGACCTCCCTTGGCTTGCCAACAGTGCATGCAGTGGCGGGAGCTGCCCACCTGCTTATACTATCTGCCTCTGCTTGGCAATTTCCTGTGGCAGAGTCCCGCAAGGTGACTATATGCTGCATAAAGTATTTCTTAGTGGCTTTAAACTGTCTCGTATTACTTTCAGTGGGTGCCTCCTAGTTTTTGTATTCTGGGAATTAGCAAACAATAGTTCTCTAGCCACTCTTCACAGCCATCATGGTATTATAATGCTCCTATCATATCGTCCTCCCTGCCTTCTAAAGGTTCTAACCCTTTTAGCTGTTCCTGGCACAACAGCTGCTGGATACCCCAATCATCTTTGTTGTCCTTTTCTGTTCCTTTAATAATATCACTACATCTTTTTAAAGATGTTGCAACCAGAACAACACACAGTACTTAAGATGTGGGTGCACCCCTGTTTTGTACAGCATCATAATGATGTTTTCCATGTTGTTTTCAATTCCCTTAATGATGCCCAACATTTTACACTTTTTTTTTTTTTTGACTGCTACACATTGAACAGATAGTTCTTAAAAAACAAAAAAACAAAAACAATCTACAAGGACTCCAAGGTCCCCCTCATTCCTAAGTCATAAAAACAAGTTAAGAGCCCAACATTGCATATGTATAAGTAAGGTTATTTTCCCTACGTTCGTTACTTTGCTCTTGTCAACACTGAAGTTCATCTGCCATTTTTTTGCCCACTCACTTAACTTTGTGAAATCTTTCTGCAACTCCTCACCATCACCTTGGGATTTGACTACCCAGAATAATTTAATATCAGCTGTGAACTATTGGTATTTCACTGTACGCTCCCTTTTCCAAATCATTTATGACAATGCACATAAAACTGGGCCCAACAGATTCTTTGGATGTTCCATTATTGATATTCATCCATTCTGAAAGGTGACCATTCAACCCTACTTTTTGCTTCTTATCTTATAACTAGCT
>NW_005841931.1:2240750-2247675 GCF_000455745.1 Alligator sinensis | reverse complement strand
CTACAATCCCATGGCAACTCAGTTTTGTTTGGGTTTTTTTGTTGTTATTTTCTTAAGAGCCTTTTATAAGGGACTTAGAAAAATCTTTATTCAAATCCAAATACATTATATCAACTGCATCCCCATTGTCTAAGTGCTTGTTAACACCTCAAAAAACTCCAGAAGATTGACAAGGCAGGATTTCCCTTTACAAAAACCATGCTGACTCTTCCCAGCCATACCAGATTTATCCATGTGACTGCTGATTTTATTGTTTATCATGGCTTATAACAATTTGCCATGGATAGAAGTAAGACTTACTACAGCTCTGAAGCCCTTTCTTAAGATGTGTTAGGCTGGCAACCTGCCAGTCCTCTAGCACCAAGACTGTAACTATAGGTTATATATTAGTCCCAGCAGTGCTGCAATTTCACATTTGAATTCCTTCAGAACTCAGGAGAATATCATCTAGTCCTGGTGATCTACTAATGCTTAATTTATTGATTTGTTTTAAAACCTCCTCATTGTCACTTCATTGTGATCCAGCTCTTCAGGTCTGCTAGGAAGAACCAATTCAGCATGGGAACCTTCCCCAATATCCTCTGCAGTGAAGACCGATACTAAGAATTCACTTAGCTTTCCTGTGATGGCCCTATCATTCCCGAGTGCACCTTTTACACTTTGGTCATCTAATGGTCCCACCGATTCTGTCTGGGATGATTGACAGTGAAGCACAGTGAAGATGAAGTACATGCGAAACTGCAAGAGCCACTGACCTTAGGGTTTTTCAAGATAGAGAATACCTAGACTTTTATGAACTACTGTCCTACCCAACTTTTCCCATAAAACATTGCCAAACAACAGTTAAGTGTTGTATTACGCTGCCAGTCATGTTAGTTCCAAGAACATTTTAAACGCAGCTATTTTGAAAAGCACCAGAGGGATTTCTTAAGCAATGCGTTGGCCCCGGGGGGTTTGCTTATTACCAACAGAATGTTTTGTCAACAAGTTGAGATGTTATCAATATTTGCCATTACAATATAGATTAATGACTAAAGTACAAACTTACCTTCTTGGCAAAAGACAAGATTTCCAGGCACCAAATACTGTTGTGGAAAAAGGAAACATATTCCACTAAGACTCCTACTTAAAATTGACCAGAAATTTTCTGAAAGAATGTTTTTCCATCAGAAACTACCAATTTCTCCCACAGGAACATTTAAATGATTTTTTTTTTTTTAAATAGAAAGGCACCCATTTTCTCACCTGACCTCCTCCGTTTATTGGCAAATTGTGGGGCAGATGATCTAGCCACAATACTGACAAACCTGGAATATCAGATACAACTCCCATTGTTTCCAAACACCTCAGTATCTTGCTTAAGAGGCTAGCATGAACTTGGGACTCCCAGAGTGTCCAAAACATTCTAGCACACGTCATTATTTTCTGTTGTGAGAAAATGTCAATATTTCTTAATTTCAGTGTTTGGGGTCTTATTTGTTGTTTAATGGTTGGGCTATTTTATAGTTACATTTGATAATGTTTACTTATTTTCTTTTTTCCCCATTTAATAAACTCATATTCATTTTGGTGATTGGGTTTGATGGTTGGGGTATTTTATAGTTACATTTGATAAGGTTTAGTTATTTTCTTTTTCCATTTAATAAACTAATTTATTTTGGAATCCAGATAGCTTGCGACTGAGGATGTGTTCTTTTAGGACTTCCAGTAAGGTATATTTTTCCTAGGTTTGAATAGGGGCTTGAGCCAAAACTCCCAACATTTGAACCTGACCCTTGCACTGTCACCAGGGCCTGGCAGAAGGGTTACATAGTTGAAACAGCTATATTCCATATTTTCTGCATACAACACATCCTGGGATTTAATACACACCTTGTTTTTGAAAGGCAGAATGAAGAGAGGAAAAAAGATTTTTATTTATTTATTTATTTATTTATTTATAGAGTTATGGCTGCAATGAGCATGAACAGAGCCTCATTTTCAGCTCACTTGGCTTCTACTTTCCTGCTTAAACTAAAGTTGAAACTCTAGCTGTCATTGAAGACTCATCTCCATGGGTAGATCTGTGATTTTGAAAAGAGCTAAAGTGCCTCCAAGGCTGTGAAACAGGAGAAGAGAGACTAGGAGTGGCTAACCAACAACAACACTGTGATAAAAAAGTTTAGACTGATTAGTGGGATACCAAGGCCATTAAAAAGGAGATGATCATTAATCCCGGTGGAGTGAAGAATGATGGGCCAGTAGGTCTACTGACTCCCTTAGCTGTCTGAATAATAATGCCCCAGCTGCACCACTGTAGAACAGGAATCAAGGCATGGTAGTTCTATCTTGGTCAGAAAATCAGCTTCCCTGCTTATTACATACACCTTAATTTCTACCCCAAATATCAGCCAGTCTTCCAAAAAGGTGAGTGCTGTATGTGAGAAAATATGGTGATCCATTTCAGCTCTTGAAATAACAAGATAAAACTTTCTAAAAACCAAATAGGCTGCTCTAGTTATAATAATATCATTAAATATGCTCAATGAATGTTAAAATCTTTTATTCCTGGTTCACAATAGGAAAGGAAATCTCTTTATTAAGAAAAAGGTTATTTTTAATGCCTGGCAATGTTCCTTTACCAATGAGAAATGAGGTAACCTCTTTGACCTCTGTTGTTCCTGGATAAGCACAATTTTACTCCTTTCCCTTTTAGCCTCACAGTGTTCACTACTAAATGAAGTACCTTGCTTTGGCATTTAGCTTGTTAGGATAAATCCACCCTTTGGGACTTGCCAATAAGAGTGTACAGGACTGTCCTTTCCATCATGGAGTACTTTGAATTCAAGAGACTCTGCTTGTAGAGTGCAATCCTGGAGGGCTCTTGATCTTTTTAAAGGCAGTGTTTCCCAAACATTTGAT
The DNA here is from genome assembly GCF_000455745.1 of Alligator sinensis. Taxonomy (NCBI): domain Eukaryota; kingdom Metazoa; phylum Chordata; order Crocodylia; family Alligatoridae; genus Alligator; species Alligator sinensis. The sequence goes on along the minus strand of NW_005841931.1, from coordinate 2,244,774 downwards.
AACTGGAAAACACTATTTCTAGAACATTGGTGGCATGCTTTGCTTGCTGATCCAAGGACTAGATCTGGTCTGCACGCCAGATCCCTTCACAATGGTCTGGAGCAGCTGAGGCCCCCAATACAGACTATTTTTGATGGCACATCCTTATCACCCTTCGGGAATCACTGCTCTAAGGAAATGTTAACCTTTATTAGATACAAGGTAAAGCAGCTGTCCAGTTTAGCCAAGGTCTCACAAGAGAAGCTTCTTTTTTCCAGGGAAGGATGTAAGCATAAGAATGGTCTGAAGCAAAAAAAAAACCTCATGGTAGTATCTACCTACAGTCCAAATGGCAGCTTGTGGGCCATGTGCACCCTGCCAAGGGTTAAATTGAAGCTCTTGTGTTCTCATATAGTCACTACTCCTGTAACGCTGGGTACAACAGCAGTTGTAATCTCCAGGCTCCCCTCCCTTCTCCAGCTGCTGCTGTCTCCCCTCACCCCAGGGGGAAAGGCAGTGTGGTACAGTGTGGGGAGCCAGGGATGAACCATGCAGTGGGCTGGCAAAAGGGAAACCAGGGCTGGATGGGGCAGCAGGCTGTGTGTGGGGACAGCACCCACTATGGCAACTGGGGAGGGGGCACCCATGAGGATACATATAGCAGCAGGAGGTGGGGGACTAGCACACAGGTGGTACAGCATGTGCTGGAGGGGCGCACACTTCAGCAATAGTGAATGCATGAAGTAGCAGGGAAAAGTCTCCACATAGCCTGATGGCCACACAGCATGCAGCCCCCGCTGATGTGAACTCCTTGGCTAGGGACAGACATTAAAAAAGCCCAAGTCTGAATTAATCCAATCTTTGCAGGTTAATCTAACCTGCAGAGATTGAACTGATTTGCAAGTGGACAGATATTCACTTTTGATTCAGGAAATGAAGGCACATGCCTGCAGTGGATCAAGCTAGAAGCAGGGGCGGGGGGGCGCTAAAATAAGCTGTCCCTTCCCTTCCATGATGTTGAGCTGAGGGGGGTGTGGCCAGGCCCCAGCAGGATGCTATGATTAGGGAGGGGTTTAAACCCCTACCCTGGCCTGCACTGTCCCCAACTGGGGTGTGTCTGGAGGGGGAGGGAAAAACAGCCCTTGCCAGGCTTCCAACCCCACCACTCGGTGCTCAAGGGGTGGGGAGTGTTGCTATACCCCAGTACCTGGCTAGCACTCTGAGGCAAAGGGCGGGAGAGGGAGGAGAGAAAACTGTATGTGTGGACTGCAAGCATCTGTTTATGATACTAGACTTTTCAATCTCCCTTTCCCTGCTTCTTCATACTGTCTGCAGCAAACTGACAGCCACTGCATTCATTGCAAACCAGGTCATTTCTCACACTTCTCTGTCCCCTCTTGAACACTGACAGCAAGCCAGCAGCGAGTTTATCAGACACACACAGACACTTCTCACCATTAGCTAGTATGAAGATGGTATGGCCATGATCAGATGTTGGCTGGGGTCCGTGCTGTGGGAGAGGGGAGGGAGAAAAGGGGGGAACCCTGCTTGAGCAGCGAGCAGCAAGGTGGGGTTGAGGCAGGGGCAAGCCAGGCAGACACTGTGCCGAGGTCTCTACTTCCTTCTCAGGGAGCCACAGCTCCAGCTAGAGAGGAGAGGGGTGGGGCCAGCCATGTTCTCTACAGCAGACAGCCCAACCCAGGGCTGAAAAGCATGCTGGGATGCTGGGGGACTCTGATTCAATTTAAACCAGGAAGGGGTCTGAGACAGAAGTTCCATGAACTGGTTTGACACAAATCAGTTAAGTCTGATACTACATTCAACCAGGTTTATCTTAAACCAGTTTCAGCCATTTTGAAATCGGTTTATGTGCACTGAACTTCTGTTCTGTTCTGACCTATTACATGTTTAAACCACTTTCTGATCACTTAAACCAGTTTATCCTTAGCCTTTAAGGCTTAGAAGCTGGATAGCCCTAAATTACTGATTCATTAGCAAATGCTGCCTCATCTGTGCAACAGATACCAGTTGACATATATTGTACCCAGACTGAGAGAAGCGTAAAGAGCATGCATTTCCTGCTACCTTCTTTTGCTTCACACCATACAAGATGTAGATCAACCTCAGATTTTGCAGACATGCGCAACTGCCTTACTGACTCTACCTGAGCTACAAGAACCACCTGATTGAAGCAGACCCCCATTTCTATCATTCAGTTGTCACCACAGAGCAAATAGGAAAATCGAATCTTGTACTTTCTTTATCTTAAATGCAATTAGACAGTCCTCGTAATGTAAAAAGAAGCAGAGATATCATGAACTAGCATGGAGCTGCACTGCCTGAAGAGCCCTTAAGCCTAGAAAATGCAGATGGCCTAATTCTGCCAAAACAGATCTTAAGCATACCATACAAAAGCTTCCATGGGAGAAAGAGGGCATCAAAACAGGTTCCTGCCTGAGAGCATTGTAGATGTAGCAAAGAGAGTCAACAGCCTTCCCTCAGAGGATATCAGGAAAAGGTAAAGGGCTTCTTCAGCCTACTTTAGTTTTCATCTTGATGATAGCATGATTCTGCATTGCACTCTTAAGGCTTCAGGCACCAAGCACTTCTAACTGAATTTATGAACTTGATTTAACATAAGGTAACATTTCCAATGCAGCAATGAATAAAGGAACCGTTATTCCATCTCTGAATAGAAACCTTTAACCTCTTCATCTTGTAATAAATCAGACTGTTTGCAACTTTCTGCCTTGCATATGAAGTCATTGCCCAAGATCTCAGAAGAGCAACCTAGGGAGATGAAAGTACAAGGGATAGTTGTAATTTCCTTCTGAACTGTAACCACTATTTTATAAATGCAGCAGCTTTAAATGTGAAAGCTGCCAACTATGTTGAAGAGCCATCTGCAATTAGAAACAAACCCATACTGTACTTGTGACAGTATCATAAATTTCTCAGCTCTTTTGACTTTGCTAAGCTGTATAAAATGCAGCCTTGCTCAAAGCATCCTAACTGCACAGCCTTTGGAGCCTCTCACAGATGTGGGCTACTCCTGCAACACTGAAATAGGATATTAGCAACTGAAAGTCATTATAATCTGACTACTACTTAGCAGTTTATATGGAATTCATTGGTAGCTTCAGTCCAGTTCTTGGGGAACTGATGTTCACTAGGCAAAACATTTGACTTAATCACCTCAATTATCACTCCTAGTTGGCAGCCTAAACTGTGAAGCCAAGGAAACACTGGACATAGATTTGCACTACCTACTGTTATCCACAGGGAAGTTCAAGTCCAGGTCAGCCTTACACTGGGGACAGAACGCTTTCCATTACTCTGATGCAAAGGATTAGAATACTTTAACCTCCAGTATATTTAGGTTAGAGAAAACAACACCACAAATTATTTTTATTATATTAATAATAAAGTGATCGCGATTTGTAATTATTGTAGCATGCCAAAGGATTGATCAAGGCAAGGACCCCACAATGCTAAGACAGATACCCCTACCCCAAGCCCCTGGCCAAGAAAACATCCATAAAGTAATTTGGGGGGTAGACAGGAGCCACACACACACATTCCATCTGCAAAAATAAATCACAGAAAAATATGTACTATGAGAAAGAAGTAATGTATTGAGATGGTGACCAAAACACAGAAACAAAAAAAAAAGGGGGGGGGGGGGAGGAGGGAAGAGGGGTATATTACACCACTACAGAAGGAGAAAAATATATGGGAGACCAGATCATGAGAATAAGTACTTGGAAGAGGGCTCTTAAAGCAAAGAGAACATGTGGATATTGGTATCAAGACTATTTATTCGCATTATGATAAGAACCATTGATGCAGCATTAAAAGGAGTGGAGTTGCTCAGAGGTGGTTGCATTTCTCTGCCCACCACTTGTTTCACAGAAGAATCCTAAGCCTAGACAGGGGATTTAGGGCAAAGCCAGCAGTAGTTCTCAACACAGACATTTGAGACAGTTTGCCAAGAAAGGAGCTAAAGTTACCAGTCATATAACAAAGGAAAGACAAGCAGGGATCC
>NW_005841931.1:2231160-2240719 GCF_000455745.1 Alligator sinensis | reverse complement strand
AATGCCTATAAACAGATGCACACAAAAATTCAATGACCAACATTAAAAAGTTATTTTAATAAATTCACAAGGGCAAATCCTTTATTTTGAATGTTTAAAAAAATAGAACAAATTGGTTTCAATTAATCAATTTTATGAACAGCTTTTCAATACTCTGCAGTGCTGTCATTCAATAACCGCTTTTTTCTTCCCTGCTATTTAAGTAACCATAATTTCATCACACATCAATGATTTATGAAAGGAGGGAAACATACATCAACTCCATTAAAAGATGGAAAGAGCACATGGTTAAAAAAAAACTGGTTCTGTTTACTTTACCAGCACTACAATTACCACACTACAGATTTATAAAGAAAATGAAACCAATTTTTTGCATTGATGAAGTTGAAACCCAAAATAAACTGGAATAGCCACAAAAAATGTTAAATGAAGTAATGGAATTGTAACTCAGCATCAGAAACAGGCTAATAAAAATCCTCCTCCTCCATTTATGTAGCTGTAGTTTTTTGTTTTGTTTTTATTTCTAAATAAAGGATTTTCTGGACAAAAAAAGTATTTTAGGAACCATCAGAATGGCAGCAAATTACAACTCCACCATTCTGGCTTCCCACATGAATTTGGAAAGTAGTTTACCTCCTCTGTCCTTAAAAGATTTAAGTGAAGTTGGCTCTGCTGCCCTGAAAGTACGGCCATGAAAAAATAATGGGAATAACTGAAGGCTTCAAGTTACGCAGCTTTATACAGACTTGGGCACATTTCAAGGGCACCAGTAAGTGCGGTGTGGCTGCTCTGCCTGAAAACAGACTTTTACAGGGGTTTTGAACAGGTGTTAAGGGTTGCAGTCCCAGCCTGCCCCTTCCCACATGGCTAATTTGGGTTGAGGAGTTCCACTTTGAGAAAGGCAGCATAAATAAATAAATAAAATAAAATAAAATTGTATAGGGAAGTAAGCAATACATAGCTAGAGGTACCACCTTAGGGGCAGGTTTACACAGCCAAAACATTCAACAATACTCAAAAGGGAAGGCAAAAGCTTTGCCTCATGTTCTGCCACTAACCTTGACAGCTGCTCACCAGGCTCCATTTATTTCTAACAGAGCTTGGTTCAAACTGCAAATGCTAGGTGACCAGAACTTACAACTCAGGGCCTCAAGTATCCATCTACAACCTAGACCAGGGTTCAGCAACCCCCAGCACATGTGTCGAGCAAGGCACGCAAGGCCATTTTGCTCGGCACGCCACAGCCAGCCCCGGCTCTGGGTAGCTGGCTGCTGCCAGCAACAGAGCCCGGGCTGCTCCCAGCGGGGCTTGCAGCATCCCAGCTGCTTGCTGGGGGCAGCCGGGGCCCCCAGCTGGGAGCAGCTCCCCAGAGCCAGGGCCGGCTGCAGCTGGGAGGCTCCAAACAGCTGTGCCAGGCTCCGACATCAGCTCTGTACTGGCACATGCACCTGCGCATCCAAGCGGGCAGTGGGGGAGGGACCTGAGGCAGCGCAGCCCCAGTCTCTCCCCAGCTCTCGGCACAGAGGTGATAGCAGGGCTCCGAAGCCCGGAGCAGCTGTTTGTAGCCAGCCTGGGCTCTGGGCAGCTGCAGCAGGCAGCGGGCAACAGCTGCACCAGGCTCCACAGCTCGGCGCACCTTGGGGCAGACAGCAGGGCAGCGCAGCCTGCCCCGAGGTGCACACGCAGTCGCCACCAGCACGGAGCTAATGTTGGAGCTGTGGAGCCTGGCACAGCTGTTGGCAGCCTGCCCACTGCTTGCTGCAGCTGCCCAGAGTCCAGGCTGGCAACAAACAGCTGCACTGGGCTCCAGAACTGTACTATCACCTCGGTGCCCGGCACAGCTGTTTGGAGCTTCCCGGCTGCAGCTGGCCCCAGCTCTGGGGAGCTGCTGCCAGCCAGGAGCCTGGGCTGCTCCCAGCAGGCAGCTGGGATGCTGCAAGCCCTGCTGGGAACAGCCCGGGCTCCAGCAGCTATCCAGAGCCGGGGCAGCTGCTGGCAGCCACAGAGCCCAGGATGGGGGAGCAGGGGCACCCCTTGCCCTTATTTTGTTTTTCTGGCATGCCAGCACTCCGGCACATTCCAAAGTAGGCATTATTGCCTACCCCTTACCTAGGCCAAGGGAGGACAAAATCCGACTCCATTTCACAGCAGCCACTGCAGCAGCAGCTCCTTCTGGCTGCCAGCACTGGACCCAGCTACATTGCCCAGGCACCCCAGCCCATCTGCCCTGCACCCACCACCAGGGACAGGACCCACACAGACAAGGTGCACAGCTGGGATGGGGTCACAGCTGGAAGTGAGACAGGGCTAGGGAGACCCTCGGATTTTGGGGCGGCGACAGCACAAGGCCAAGGCAGAACCAAAATCCACTGCCCACATGCCCCCATGATGAGCACCAGTTCCACAGACAGGGGCCCTAACCCCATGCTATAACCACTGCAAGATCCCAGCCCCTGTGCGGCTCCTTGCCCAGTTGCATGACCTGTCCGTGCAGCTCCTGGCCCATCTCTGTGGAAACCCCAGGATTGCGGGGCCAGGACAATGCAGGGCCAGGGCCAGGGTAGAGCCCCGTTTTGGGGGTAGGGGCTTGAGGGGAGTGCATCACAGCTCTACCCCAGCCCCATGATCTCAGTGTCTCCATGGAGATGGGCCAGGAGCCATGCAGGCTGGGGCTGCTGGGAAATAGAGTCCAGCTGCGATCTGGATATGCCATTCTGCGTGACCTAGACTCTAGGTTAGTTAAGTAAATGTTACCCAAATCTTTTTAACTATACTACTAAATCTGTATCGCCTTATTGAAGTATTAAAAAAAAATTTTTTTAAGGTAGTGCTTGAGCATCCGTTATAACAGCTGTGGATCTATGTGAAAAAGATACGCAACAAACAGCATGAAAGTTTATACTTGTTCTCATATTCTTAAACAAAAAAAGGAAAAGGAAAAGGAAAAGAAAGGAAAAGGAAAGAAAGTCTCTCTTTTTTTGCCCGTAATCCCTCTATACCAAAATTTGCATCCGATTGCAAAATGTGAAAGTTTACATTAAAAAATATTCATGTAAACAACATGAAAAATCTTTATTCCCCCCTCCCCCCCACTAACCTTTCAATTAAACAAGGGCATAAAAGGCATATTACAGCCCAATGCACTGCAGTAGGGACACACTGCATCCTCTCAAGGGCTAGTGATATTGCCAATATTCCTATGGAATTTGTACTAACTTTTTCATTCTAATTTAAAGAAAACCAAGCAATGCTACTCTGAACAATTCCCTGTTAAAGCTACCGCATAGCGGAACAGCTCTCAGTGTCAGGATGCTTTTCATGCTTTTCATCCTAATCTTATACCCCTGCCTTTATTTAAACAAAATTACTCTTGGTTATAGACATGCTAGCAAAATATTGTGGAATCCCTTTCCATTCTTGGCATTTAAAACTTGTCTAGTTTTTGCAGAATATTAACCCCTTACCCTTAGCAACCAACAAGCCAAGCTATACACATTTAACTTGTTTAATCTTTTTCAAAATATAGTCCTGACTACTTTTGCATTAAAATGTTAATTTCATGAAATACCTCTTTGATTCTAGCAGGAACAGTGCATTATGTTAAAGGATGCAACACAAGTGAATGCACAGAACACACTTTCAAAAGCAAAACTGAGCTCAAAAGTCAGCTCATGGCTCAATGTCCTTTTGAGCTAACAGATGTTCACGCTGCAGCGGGCACGTACCTGCCACCTTCACAGAAGTATTGCCACTGTAGCCACATGATTAAAGAACTGGATTTCAAAGGATGCCCACAGGGGTGCTAGTCTTCAGGTTGCATTATTTTGATCTTCCTGATCCACAACAGTTTAGTTTAAACAGGAGAAGTAGGGAAGAAACTGTGTCAGAATCTTCTCTAATGTGTGCAGTTAAATGATGTATTTTGAAAAAAAAAAGCCATACTGGAACTGTTTTGTCTGCCTAATTTGCCTATAACTGACATGTTAAATCTCTAAAGATTTACCCATTATGTAATATGTCATTTATTTGAACTTTTCCAAGGAGTATAATGTCTTCTTACAAACTACTAAATAATTTGCTTTTTTTCGTATGTCTCCCATCACATTCAGTAAATCTACTTGAGATTTCTCTCCACACAACAGGAAATTGACTTAACCAATGCATTCCATGAAAGCAGACAGCCAGCACTCAGTTCTGAATTGCTCCTTTGTAAAAAATTACATGAAATGCTAAAATGAAAGCTCCTGTAGTATCAATACACTGTACTGACTAAAATAACAAGTTACATTTCAGCAAATGACTCATTTAAAAGGGACAGGTTATCAAGTCCAAGTAGCATTTTTACTTTTTAAAATTAATCTTTTCAGAATGTTTAATTTGCCTTGAGGGCAGGCGCTGAAGTCCTTAAAATATGTACAACAGTCCTGTTCTTTCCTCACTCAACTGCTGCTTACTTTTACTAAGAGAATTGTCAAGACCCAAAGTAACTCTTTTCAGATATTATCTGGAAACAAATAAAAAAAAATGTAAAAGATTCACTCCTCACCCAAAAACCAACCCTCCCCCCCCCCCCCCCCCCCCCCCACCCACACCCCCCCCCCACACACACACAAGTGTTTAAGTGCAATACAGGATGAAGTGAACTATAAAATTAAAATCCAATTCTTTTTCTGGGCAATAGGTACGATGCCATCCTTTCCAGTGCAGGGGACTGAAAGCAAAGATTCTGGGGTCCTGTGCTCGGTTTATAATCCCTTTCTGTCCTAGTTTCCCCACATATAAAGAAAAGCAATATTTAATTACCTCCCCAGGGAGCTGCAAAGCTCATCCAACTTCATATTTTAGCCACTTAATATCAGAGAAGGGAAAAATAACATTTCAAGAATTTATAGTGGGAGGAAAGCAGACTTATTTAAAACTTTACCTTAAAATACCAAATATTCATACCCTCCAAAATCCCTTACTAGCACTGACAAGAGAATGGACTCCAGCAGTTTTTTTCCCCAATTGCAAGTGGAATGGATTTACATAGCCTTGGGTCTTGTCTCATCTTTTATACTATTTGCAATTTTATGTCATGCTCTTTGCACATGAGCTCTCCCTGACCCATACTTATATCCCCCTCCCACAGTATGGCAAACAGTGGTTTTCTAGGCCTGACTCCAAATCTGAAGTGAGCCTCATATGACTTCAAATTCAGCTTACATAGCACCTTGGACAAGTCATCTATTTGTGAGCCAGGATCACTGATCTATATTTCACACATCTGTAAACAGCTAATGTTGAAGCTCCTGCAAGGTTTCCAGGTTGCCTTAAAAGACAGCTAACTTCAGAAGTTTCTTGACGCCAAATTAAAGCCACAGAACAAGAGACCAAGCAGTAGAAAACTTTCCTCACCATTCTCCAAAAAAGGAATATTGTATCTTCATGTCACATTTGGAGCCTATAAACCTAATGAGCACTCCAAAGTAGTCAAAAATGAATGCAGATACTCAATTAGAACTTTCTTAAATATTTCATCCTATGAGAGCCGGACAGTAGCATTCTGTGAAGAAAAAAATAAAACACACATGGAAAAACATCCTGCGTCCAGTAAAGTACATATCATTGTACCGGTGCAAACAAGAGGAAGTGTGACAAATCACTGATTGTACACATGGGCACTGCCAAGTTCACAAAGCCAAAAATCAAACATATCTGGCTCAAAAAACATTTTTTTTTCTCTATCACCCCTGCTAAGTCTCCTTGACATCACTGGAGCAGCAAAAAAAAAATGGAGTGCTACAGCTCAAGCCTTTCCTAAATCATAGGAATTCACTAGTTATGGTGAGGCAAGGAGCAGCAGGAGTTTTGACACTGGTGGGTTTCAGGGGCCAATACTGCTTTAATTTCCATGATTTGGTCCCGGTCATCCCACAGCATTAAGGGTGGAAGGAGAGGTGAATCTGAATCTGGCACATTTTTGGGGATACAGCTGGCCAGGTCTTTCTACTCTCCTCTTGGATGTTAGTTACAACACATGAACTGCAACATTTTCGGAATGGAGTCCTATTAGAAAACAGCAGTGTTACACGAATTAGTCTCACAGCGATTAAACTGTAAGTAATAGCTAATAAAATAAGCTTCTCATTTGCTGAAACAGCACCTAGGCCAAATCTGGTAGGCAATGGTTCCCAAAATTCTAACTTGTCATAACCCAAAGGTATGATTTTGTGTGCGCTTCGGCACTAGAATTATACCCGCTAAATTGCAGCTTCGTTGCACGGTGGAGTTTTCTGCTGCAGAGGAGAACCCCAGTGCAAGGGAGAATTTCCCGCCAATTTGTAGCTTCCTTTGCAGGGTGCATTGCTCAAGTTGCAAGAGAAATGCACGGTGCAAAGGAGTTCCCGCCACCCGCATGCAAATTTGTGTCCCGCTATTGGCTAGTTCTAAATTATTCCCACGTGGCGGCTAACGATGGGCCTGTTAGCCGTATAAGAGGCTTGAGCGGTTTCTGCCCAAGCCGAAGAGGACTCCACATCCATCTTGTGGGGACTCTGGGTACACGGCAGGGTAATAGAAACCCTGTGTGAGATTCAGAGGAGTCTGGCGACCTGATCCATCGCCCACCTCTTTCCGTCTTCGAGCGATATTTTTTATAAGACGTATCTACGAAGTTTCTATTTCGGTGGCGCGCTTGTCCAGGGCATCCGGAGCTCTGTTTCCGTGGAGCCTAGCAAACTCCACGTGATTGTTCGTGTTGTTTTGTCTGTAACCGTAACTCAAGCAAGTTTTCCAGCCTGCACCGCAACCATCTCCGGTGTAAGTAAACAATCTTTAAATCTACCATTACGAGTCCATGCCTAATTCTAGCGTGTCGCCCGTTCTCTCTGACCCCGCGTGCCCGGGCTGCTGGCCACAGCCCGCGCAGTGCACAAAAAGGGCCCGGCTCACACCTGGCCCGCACATCACTGAACATAATGCCTACATTTGATCTTTCAGCATTTGCTTAGGCGTGTTAAGCATATGTATACTGAGAATCAACAGGTATGTGTCTGCAGCCAGATGGCACACATTACCTACCATCTACATTTTTCCAGTTCCTTTATTCTAATGTTCTAATCAGCATGTTTTGAAAGACAGTCATTCTAGATCAAGTCAGTGCTCCAGCTATCCATCTCTCAAAGCAACCAGTATCCTATTTCTCAAATTCCAAAAATGTTTGCAGTAGACAGTTATAGGATAACCTGTCCAGATAGCAAGCTACTGAGCTTCCTGTAGCAAGAGACTGTACTTCAGTGTATGGACCAAGTGCTTACATTCCTTCTTGCAGGTTAGGATCACCTATTGCAACTCTGGATGTTCCTGGTGGCACTCACTATATGTGCTCTTACCACTGGCTTACTCATGGCTTGTACTTCCACCAATCTGATATGGATTGGTGCACTCCCGTGGACAGTTCAGCAGCAAACTCCAGTGGCCTTCCACAACCAGGAGATTGCTACAGTCATTCTAATTATATATACACACACGCAACTTCTATTTACAAAAGTGGGTAATAAGGAGATGTATAACTAAACTACTGGATGGAGCAGATCTGAAGTATAAATACAGAATAAGCTACAGTGGTATAAACAAGTAACGCATCTAAGAAAAAATAGCTGTTCACATAGTTTCTCACCAATCCAGAGGCTTCTGCAATGAATGCAGGAAACTAATAAGATCTTAAATGAAGGGGAGGGGAAGAGGAGGAGGAGGAAATAAGGAAACAAACAAAATTAAGACCATGGTCAAATCAGTTCATCTTTAAAAGGCATAACCATTTTGGTCCCTAATTTTGCAATCCTGACTCAGGTGATACTCCTGTTGATAGTTCCTTCTTTACCAACTAACTCTTCTGAGGAAAAACAAGGATATTTAAACTTCTCAAACTATAAATTTTTTAGCATTAGTTCTGAGTATAGAGATACAGACCTTGTAACTGTAGCACAAGCTTGAATTTTCATTTTGAAATGAATGGACATTTTGCCCTTTAAAAAAAAAAAAATTTAGTTCCATTTTGTTTGTATTCAAAAAACCTCTCTACACTGCATGTGATTAGACTCATCTCAAATGTAATTGTCACTTCAACATAGAGAAAAATTAAGTTTAATTTTCCTGAGGATGGCAAGGTTGTGGCAAATAACTGACAATGGAACTAAAAAATACAAGTGAAAATAAAAATTGGTTTGGAGGACTAATTCAGAGACCCAGAATACACACACTGTCATGCAAATGCTAATTCTCACTGATGTCACTATGATTAAGAATGCATTGCTGAGAGAGAGTGTAAGGATATCGGCTAGAAGTTGAAAATGAGAGCTACTGTTAGCCAATATTCTCCATAATACATTTAAATTCCATTTTGCAACTTCGCAAGAAGCAGTACTTTTAGCAATAATAAACCTGACAACATACGCAGTGATTCTAAACTGGAGTTACACAATACCCTCTCGAGGATGCTGCAGGACCAGTGCCACTGCTGCTACCAGGTGGAACTGGACACAAACACATATGGGGGCAGGAGGGGAATGAAGGGTTGGATGAGAAAGCAGCTGCAGCAGGAGCACGTGCTCCTGCCTTCATTAGGACTTTGTTTCCCATCTAGTCTGTACATAAGACAGGCAGGCAGAAACCCACAGGGGAGCTCTTTGGGTACAGGGAATAGCTTGCAAGACTTGCATTTTGTATTTACATGCTGCCAGCCAATGGGGGAGGGAGACAAGGAGAGCAGCAGAACAAAACCTAACAGAAGCACTTGCTCCTGCCACAGCCTCTTCCCATCCTGGAAACAGAGTCGTGTGAGATTGTTCCACCTGGCAGTGGCAGCAGCAGCAGCAGCTTGAAGATAAAGTAGATAAGCTGAGACTTTACAGTAGTTCTCAAACAGGCTGACCCCAAATCCAGAAGGTTATGGAGGGGTACCTTGGAGTTTAAAAGGTAGAGAACCACTGATGTAAGAACACTGAGCTAGAGAAATCACCTGGAGCTCAAATGAAGAAAAGGTTATGAAGACCCATGAATAGTTAACCTTGCTCTTTTGATTTCCATGTAACAAGGTGCACTCTATGCTTGTCAGGATAAAAGCGGCCCTGGCTTGGTAAGTCTCTTTTCAATCAAGAAAACCTATAAGCACATTATGATCCTATTAGAATTAATTTAGCTTGATCCGAGGAGAATGTCCTTGCTACTACACTATGAGGGAATAGGAAAGGTCTCTTCCATCCAAGTTCTCTGCATCTGACAAACTTATTCTTCACATCTACTATAAGAAGTAAGTCCAGGCTGAGGGCAGGCGGGTGGAGTGGGGAGAAAGTCTTTAGTTGCTTGAAGTAAAAAAGATACTGAAAAGAAATACAATCAAACAGTTCAATACATATATTTCAGTGTGTGCACATTCTCCTACAAGTCAGTTGCAGTTTCTTGATGCAGCTGGCTATAAGATTTAGTTTATCTTCAACATGCTAGGCCAGCATTGCCACCTTTATTCCTTACACCCAAAGTAAGTGTGACTACAGTTTTTTGGGGGTTAGGGGTTGGG
>NW_005841931.1:2212426-2230953 GCF_000455745.1 Alligator sinensis | reverse complement strand
GGGGGGGGGGATAATGCAAGGGAGAGAAATCCTTTTCATACCTCCAGTGCATAACACTGGAACTCTGTCTTATGCTATCAATGCTGACTTGCCCACTAATGTGGTTGAGATCTTTGACCAAACCACCACTCTCAAGGAAATCTATACTCCTGTCTGGTACCAATTATTCCACAGGCTCCAACAATTTTTGCCCTTCAGTGTCTTCCTTTAACCACCCATTACAATTTGAATTGCCTGGAGGCAGAGGGGGAAGGGGGCATCCAAAATAGATCAATGGTGTATGTAGTATTTCAATGTACCTCTTTAATTCCAAGAAGCAAGTAAGAACAAAAATGAAAAACCAGCTCTAGGCACAATCTCTTCACACACCAGAAATTAAAGGCAATGTTTGACACGTGCAAACTGAACAAAACTGATGACAGGCTGTACAGCTGATTTCATCTTTCTTCTAGTAAATGTATAATTTTTTACACAATTCTCATCCTTACATTAATGAGGTCTTCAGGACAGAATAATAGATATGTTGAGGACTCCTTGATTTTGCAGCATTTGGCTTGCTCAGTGCCTGACAAGAATTACCAGAAGCGAAGGCTTGAATCTTTATGAATAAGATACCCAAAGAACTGGGCATGAATGCCAAGTTACAAGCTTTACAGGAATCAACCAAATTTAATATAAAGAAAAATATGTTAAAGGTGAAATTTTTTTAACAATTAATTTATTGACAGAGATATTCAGAGAAGTCTTAAATGAGCTCTACTATGAGAGCAACTGAAAACAGCTCTCCTAGGCCCATCTTGTAAATATTCACCAAATGTTCCATTTTAATAAAATCCTCATCTTCAACCAGCTATTTCTATAACACAGTGAGAAGAAAAAAAAAAAAAAAAAATCAGTAGTTTCCCATAATGTCTTCTTTGCGCTACACACACACGACTGAGAAAATTGCTCATGCAGTTTTCTGTACAACTGATTTTTTTGTCGAAATAAAGGAGTTTCTTTATATAACAGAAATTTACTGAAAAGTGCTCTTTTCTTGGGATTTCTAAAGCTGTTAATCCAAAATCAGGAGCTTTCAGTGCTTTGAAGACACATGCTACTCTCTTAGCAGTGCCAGTAGCAAATAAAACTTTGCAGATATGTCTACTGCACAAACAAGCGTGCAACTTGTATTCCCTTGGGAAATACTCTTCATGGCCAAGCTTCCTCACTCTTTTAGACAAAAACAAAATCTCAATATGACCAACAGCTGCAGGACATAAAACTTTCGAAATGAGCTCCAAAGTCAGTGATCTGCACAGAGAATCTCAGCTCAAATAAAAAATAGGCATTAAATGATTTTCCTTCAGGGACTGTATTTAAACTATCCCAGAGCCACTTGCCACAGATCTGCCTACATGGATTATGGTCCATATGCCAGATGTGGCCAAAAGCCAGTGAAGCCACACTGACACACAGTCCAACCACTTAAAAAGGGAAATCTCATTTTAGAGAGACAGTACATAGGGTAAAAGATACCAAGTCATTACTTCAATTGGAGCCTGCATGTGAACTTGAGGGTAAGATGCATCAGTGAAAGTTTTCCCACACAATTAAATTTAAACACCACCCATGATAATATATGGCTTACCTAAATCCTTGATGTCTTTTTAAAAACAAAAACCCAAAAAACACCCCACAGCTGGTGCTACTTCTAACAGTACACAAATCTAGAAAGACCCTGTGCAGCATGCAAATCAAACTAAATCATTCCCAACATAGTCAGCTGCGATCATGAGCGGCTCCTCTAACTCAAGAGAGCTACTGATTTCAAGCCAATGCTTTCCATTTATTACATGCACAAAGGTGTACTGTAGTGACACAAAATAAGTCTGCTCAAAATCTTCAGGGGTGTGTACATTAGCAGTAGATGATAGAAGTGACAGTATTTGTGAATCCTATCACAACAACAAACATAAGCCTAAAATTTTCCAAATTATCTAGTGAATGTGTGCTCAACTTGGGACAACTTAAATGGACCCATCTTTCAGAAAGAAAGATGTTCAGCAACCTGGCATTTGCAGGAAAGATATTAAAAAGAAAATTAATGTAATTCCCAATATTTCAATGTTCTCTTTGGTAGGTATTTAGATATTTGAAAAGTAGTCATTTCCACCTGAACACAAACTTATCCTCATTCTGAGAGGCAATTACACTCCTGAATTCTAAAGCAGGTGTTAATGAGTTCATTAAAGCATCACTTCTGTACATTAGGAAGAAATTACAAGCAGAGTAGATATGGCTGATGTGGGGATAAATCACTATTTGACATGCAAGTCAGACAGCCAATAAGCAAATATGACATTAAAAAAAAAAAAAAAAATTCTCTGGTTTGAAAATTACCTCCAAAGAAAACAAGAGTTTCCCCATTGTAAGCTCACTGTGCAATATATCAATCCACAAACCACATGGCCAGACAATTTGAAAGCCCTGACTTAAAACAAGCCTGTTGTGAGCCAGCTATGTGGCTTATCACCCTACTGCTGGATTACCATCTGTAATTCTGGTAGACTTCAGTAGGGTGTTACACATATATCGCAAGGAAATTATATGATCGCTCTCTCTGGGGAATGCAAGAGATGGGATAGTTACAGGTTACATTGCTCATGCCTTTCTGCTAATAATAGATTAAAGTGACCACTAAGTACAGTCTATAGCTTTGCTCAGGTCAACAGGTCTATTCAATTTCTTAATTAAAACAAACCTCCCTGTTCCCTGAGGGGATTAAGTAATTCCATATACTGGCCATGACTTTCACACTTTAAAAGCCATTATGTAAACTATTTTCATCTCCAAAAATTGAGCTATTCATCTTAAAAACAGAATGAGAAAAATGTACCATGCTTCAATTTCTTGTTATGCAAGTCACACTGTGTAGTACATACATTTATTTTACAACAAAGCTATATGAAAAAAGATATTACTACCTATATTGCATTGACAAATACAGAAAGAATGTGTCTACATTTTGGGTTATATTAAAGATGCAACTTAAGTTTTAACTGCTTAACAGGCCCCTTAACATGCTACTCACTTGACAGAGCCAAAATCTAAAATAGGATGCTTTCTTGACTTTTCTCCATGCAGCAAAAGAAAAAAAAAGTATCACGCAGCCAGATACCATACTGGGGCAAAAGATTCCATCATATTGGAGCAAATGATTCCAGATAGCTCACAAATAATTATTTGTTCAAATTTCACAACAACACTTGCACATGATTGATAGAAAGCAGAAATATCGACAAAGGCTGCATTACCCCCCACCCCCTGACGATATTTTCAAGAACCAACATGGTAAGTCTCATGAAGCAACATTACCACACATTTTAAAACACTGTTCTAGGAACAACGTACACAAAAAGTCATCCCAATAGAAGGGATAAATTGTATGGAAGAACTGGAACCTTTTGTTACCTACAACAATTCAAACGTCAGCCTTTCTCCCCAAGTCATTCTTAAGGTTTCCCTGCAGGGACTTCTATCCTGACTTCCTTCTGCCCAAAGAGCCACTTCCTCTTCCCTTAGATTCAGGAGCAAAGTAAATGACTCTTGTAATATTACCTAATTAATCTCCATGCAAGGTCCTGCTATCCAGTACTCAAAATAAATAAATCCAGCAAACTGCAGCAGGGATCATGAGTTAAATAATGCTCTTAAAAGGTGCTACAATTGTACAACATATACATGAATAATGATAGATATACTTTTAAAATATTTGCCTTCCTTTGAAAAGATCAAGGGATCTACCACTAGTTTGGGTGGAACCAATTAAAACAACAGTTTGGATAACATCTTTTCAGTTACAGAAAAGTCACTGAGTACATTCTTTCCTGCAAGTTTTCCAATTGCATCCTCTCCACTTCTTATTTAGTAAAGGAAAGCCACATGAAAGATTTTACAACATTTGCACTTCTAGACTGGCTTTCAAATCAATAACTGCAGCATTTGCCAAACCTGGAATGCAATCTCTGCTAGCTTGCCAAAAGTAGATGTTATTTTTATTCTGTCTGCTAAACCTAAATTAGTTTAATATCCATTGAGGTAAAATCTAATCTGTCCTGGCACAAAGACATTTTCCCCCTCCGACTAGTATGCTGGAATCAATGTAATCCCATTAGGCATGTTCAGGTGTGTGTGGACGTTTGATTCCCCAGGGACAAATAGCAGCAGTGCACCTTACACCACAGCTACTTGTCCCCGGGGAACGCCTGTGTTACATGTGCTTTGGTGTGAACCAAGTTGCCCCAGGTGGGGTAGGGGAGGCTTGGGCCAGCACCGTACTGGAGTCCTTACCTAGGGTCCTGGGGGCCTCCCGGGGCTGCAGCCACAGCGATTCTGCTGAGCAGAGCCTGGTTGGCAGCCACAGTGTGGCTCTGGGCAGCCCAGTTCCACTCTTCAACAGAGAGTTCGCTGCGCCAGTTTTGTTTTTTCTTTTGTGGTTTTTTGGGGGGGGTTTGCAGGTTTTTTTTTTTTACCCCTGGATATTCAAAAATCCCACGGGAAAAAACACCCAACAAGCGCATGCATGGGCAACGCACCCTTGCAGAGTGGAAAACACCACGTGTTTGTGGTGCCACATACCACATGACTGTTCATCTGGACATGCCCATAGATACCACGATAGCAAATCTCTGGAGGGTTAAAATCCTGTACAGCTCTAAGAACTTGTTGGTGGTTAATGAAAGTTACTATTCTCTTTGTGTCATCATGCAGGATTGGGGCACACTTGCAGTGTTTTTTGCAGTTACTTGCTTAAGAAACAACTTTTTATACCATAACAAGGTCAGCTTTCACTTGGGCTGTTACATACCTTATATACTTGCACTATTTCATGGCTTTTCTGCCTGTGATGTTTTGTAACTGAGGGAAAAAGTTACAGCCTTCTCATCAGAAAAAGAGGGAGAAAATCTTCAAGCCTAAGTAAAGACAGTCAAAAAGCCTGAGCCTAAATCAATTCAGTCTTTGCAGGTTAGTCTAAAATGCAGAAGTTAAACTGACTAAAAGGTGAATAGACATTCACTGTTGATTCAGAAAATGCAGCCACATGCCTGCAGTGGCTCAGGCCAGAAACCAGGAAAATCTAGAGCACGGCTCTCTGACACATAACCAGCATGGGCTGTGTGTTCACTTCCTCTTCTTGCTGCCCCCAAGGGCTCTAGGATTTGCAGTCCACAATCACAGTACCAGGACTCTGCAGGGTTGCTCATTGCTTCCTCTTCCTGCTTCCAAGTACCTCTGGGATTTGCAGTCCACAAGCATTGCCAGTACTAAGTTTAGCAGAGCAGGGCAACTCTATACTCGGGGCAAAGGGGCCCCAGATGCCAGCTGGGGTTTGCCTGGGTGGGGAGGGGTACATATACACACTAAGCAGTCCCTGCCTCTCCTTCTCCCCAACCCTTCTCTGCTGGAGCAGGAAACACAGCCCAGCCTAGGGCTGCAAAGCATGCTGGGAGATTCTGATTCAACTTGAACCAGGATGGGATCTGAGACAGAAGTTTCATAAATCAGTTTGACCTAAATCAGTTGAGTATGATATTACATTCAACCAGGTTTATCTTAAACGAGTTTCAGCCATTTTGAAACTCATTTATGTGCACTGAACTTTTGTTCTGTTACAGGTTTAAACAAATAAACCTTGTTAGTGCACAGATGTTGATGGAAAATAATTACCTATTCAAAACACTACTTAACAGGAAGAGTCATGAACATTAACAGAAATGTACTGGCTTCACTCAAGCTGTTGTAGGCATTCATTTCTTCCATCATCAATTTGCTGATGGCTTTGTGGGATGACATTTCCAAATCGGCGACTTCCTCATAGCTTTTATAATGAAGCTTAGTAGAAAATCTTCATTTCCCATGAGAAGCAAAAGTTAACACATCCAGCTCATTGGTCATACATATAAGCAGTGAGTAAGATTCACATGACTAACTCAAGAAAGGAATCCTTTCTGCTACAAGCTCTTTAGAAACATCCCCCCAGATCTTTTCTTAATTCAGTATACCAGTCAGTACCATTTAGAATCATGTTTTTATCTAACTACCTTCCGAAGTATTCCCTACCATCTCCATTGGAGTGTTGAAAGTGGGTAGTATAAAACTGCCCTAATGACTTTGTCCTGGGATCCATTTAAGCCAAAACCCCACTCAAAATGGGTGTAGAGTCTTGATTATTCAAAGACCTCAAAAATAACTCGGCACTATCATCACTCATCTCTGAATCATTCCACTCATTCACTGCATCAGATTGAAATTTGTTTTCATTTTCAAAGCCCTTCATAGCTCTACCCTTCACTACTAAACCCCTCATTTCATATATCTATGACCTCCTCAATCCACTCTTAATGTCAGTTATCTTCAATTTTTCACAGTTGTCCCTAAACTTTCTGCCCTGAAGTACACATCACTGTCCATGAATGAATCCGTATAGTTCCACAAAACACTTCTCATGAGCTAGGATGCCTACAAGAAACCAGCCAGCTAATACTGGTTTAACCACAGGTCAGTCACAGCTTGATTTATTTATTTATAACCAAGACATCCAATAGCTAGCTATAGAACCATGTGATCTTATTCTCATTAATCTAATGTTTGTCTGCCATAATCACAATGTCACAATTCAAATGTGTTGCAGAATTCCGGAATGCTGGGACCCTCTCATGTCTCTGTGTGAAACTAGAGCAACAAAACCAGCGTCACTACATCTCAGTATAAAAACTGAAGTGAACAAAATCATCTATTGTGGATACCTGGGCAACATGGCAAGGAAGTTTATGTGAATCCTTACAAGGAGAGTAAAGGTTCCAGATCAACACTGATATATTAGTTTATTAAAAGATAATTAAAAAGTTTCACCACTGCAGAAGTCCCTGTTCAACCCATGCTTAACTGCCATTCCCACTGACTGTTTCTAACAGACTACCTGTATCCAAAGGATTATACCTCTCTTCCGACAACAGCTTATAGAACTACATTACACAAATCTAAGATAGCAACCAAACCTTTACTTTATTAGACTGGATATTATATTCTCTTACTGCATTCTGTATAGCCCCCCCCCACTGTCCCATGCCATCAAAGCCCTCTCCATCACTTGTACTTCACACCTAAACTCGCTTCCAAAGACAATGGAGACAGAGTGCCAAATCCACTAAAGCAAATGGCAAAACCTCAACTAAAGGAAAATGGAAACTAAGAGGACCATTGTTATTTAATTACCCATATAAATCATAATTTTTCTACTGAATACCTGATCTCACTTTGTTTGACACTAATCCATAAGACTTCCACAAACTAATTCCCATTCAAATTAAAAGTTACTCTCTAACAAGGCGTCCATTCTCAGTTTAAAGAAGTCTCACTGATAGAACCACCACCACAATGCTTTGCAAGTAGTTACGAAGTTTAAAAATTGTTTTCTTTTGTGGCAGTAGCGATTGTTGGTTGGGAGAAGGAAACACTCTCCTAGATCAGACACAGCCTGTTTTAGGAAGGGCAGAATATAAAAATATTAAATATACTCACTGTTAAACAAAATATGCACCTTGTTTTTAATCTGAATTTGTTTAGCTTCAGCTTACAGCCATTGGAAGTTACTTATCCCTTTCCTAGATGGTAGAACCCCACTATTATCAAAGTTCTGCTCCCCATCCAGATTCTTCAGATTATGAAAATGTCATGCCTTAGCTGATTCTTTAACACTGTAAACAGTCTTCATGGAGGCTTTCATTATAAGGGCACATTTACCATACCATTAGTTATTTTCTTTGCTCTTCTGTCAACCCTCTCCAATTTTTCAATATTCTTCTTAAAAATTGTTGGTGCCAGAACTAGCTTGAATATTCCAGTTGCAGTCACATTAATGCCAAATACACAGGTAATGCAAACCCCTTATTTCTAATTATACATCCTAAGATTATGTTAGCCCTTTTGACTATGGCCTCACATTAAGAACTCATGTTCATCATGACTGAGTCCCTCCTTCCCTTTGAGTCCTCCAACTGTAAGCACAACCCACATTATTTGTTCTTAGATGTACCACTTAGCTCAATAAACTACTGGAAAAGCATTTTTAAATTATATTAATAATTTTATTTAAAAAGTCTGGGAGCTGGCATCTATTTTATGTAGTTCATGAAACAAAAATTGAGAAGTAACTCTAAAAACCAAAAGTCTGGGAGCTGGCATCTATTTTATGTAGTTCATGAAACAAAAATTGAGAAGTAACTCTAAAAACCAAAATGACTACTAGGTTTTTAATTGCTGCTTTACTTAGCAGTTTTAGCTGATGCCACCCCAAAATTATGTAACCTCAAGTTTGGCTTCTCTCTGTTTATGCATATTAGTGAATATATAAAGAATAGTGCATTATAAGTGACTACATTAAGGTAAGGTTTCTTAACTGAATGTAATAAATTATCTGTGAAAAAGTTAATCAGTGTGTGTATCTTTTTGGAGCTTTCTTTCAATGACTTGGGTCTTATTCGACACATTATAACCCATTCCCAATCATGTCTCTGCAACTAAGAAAGTCAATTCAAATGTTATTTTGTCTGGCATTGCAAGAAACTTTATGACACCATTAGTACATTAGGTAAAGCCCAAGAACATACCTCTCAAATTCTTAGAATTCCTTTACTTTGCAGTATATTATATAATAATTTCCAACTTCCCATTACAAAACATCTTGCATTTGAAAGCTTGTCTAACCCTATCCCAACTGTGTAGTCGGTCCAAGATAACACCCACACAAAGCCTTGCCTCTCACATAATTCCTGACCCACAATGACTACGACATCACTAACGCTACCATTACAGAATGGTAACTGTATCATCTAAATGGCATTTGGCTGCAGAAAGTATGTTGTAAGAAACTGTCTAAAGATTACTTCATTGTCAACCCAAGTACATATATATTACTGTTAAATTATCAAAACTCTAATTTATTTCACTGCAGTGATATCTAAGTGCCCTAAAACACTCTTGTAATAATTAATCAACTGATACTGTGTTTATATCTTGAGTCCTAAATACCGACTTCCAAAAACTGTCAAAATAGTTTATAGTTGTTTGGGCGTTTTTTTAATAAAAAAACCTCAAGATGGATTCAGTGTTCTTTGGGGATGGGAAAGGGTTAAACCAAAAACTCATTTTTTGGCAAATGAAAGTTTCTCTAGTGGGTTTAAGAACTTTTATACAATTTATGTAAGTTTTTCATGAAACAATAGTTTTGATGACATCTAAAGCTGGTTGAGATTTTTTTAGATGGTTCATTTTTCAAAAACAACAACTTTAAAAAAAGCTGGTTCAGAATTTTCAGTCTACAAGCAAAAACAACTTGCTTCTGTTTCGTTACAGTTTTATAGTAAAACTGACAGACATAACAGATTAATGTTCTTAAAGCTGCAGTAAGTCTTATATTTTAGTGAAAAATCACAGGTTTCACTGGATCAGTCCTTGTTATTTAATTAATTTTCCTCTCACAAGAAGCAGTAAAAAAAATACAACTGCTTCCTCTAAGTATTACAGACCTAAAATCCCAACAAACACCACTAAGCATGACTGCATTTCTTTTCTCATTTATTCTGGTTCAATAACTTCTAGTCCATAAAAGGCAGCCTAAAGATTTGTCATTCTTTTCCCAAAAAAAGTAGTCATTTCTGCTTCAGGTCTGAGACAGACACACAGAATTTCAGTTGCTTTTTACTTTTTTTCCTCCAAGAATCAAATTAAAACTTTTACTTCTATGAAAGAGGACAAAAAGTAAGCCTTCAAAAAAAAATTATTTAAAATTTATTTCATTGGAAGACACAAGAGGCAGCTTCTCAGACTGAAAATTTTAGCACACCTTCAAAATAAGATATAGACAAGCTCTATGATTTTAAACACTCAGATGGTATGTGGAATATCAGTGAAATCTTAAACTAAAATCTATATCAAGGGAAGTGAACAGTCTGATCCATGCATTCAGAGATCACTTTATGTCCTTGGTACATTACACCTCTGGGATGAACTCATAAGGTATTTCAACTTCAAAATTCCACTACTATGTATGTCGCATTTGTACTTGGCCTCATAAGCACATACAGCAAACATCCTGCAACTCACTCTAGTGAAAAGATCAGTATCTGGATAAAAAACATGCCTGGCACAAGCTGGACATGGGAGAGAAGTGGGGGTGCACCGACAGATTTTTGGGGCCGATACCAATAGCCGATATTTAAGGAGGCATATCGGCTGATACCAATCTGATTTCTGATACAGCTGCCTCCAGCTGGTAAGTCTGGTGTGGTGGAAGGGGAGGAGGGAGGGAAGGAGCATCGGGGGCAGATCAAGATCAAGGCCCCAAGGCGGGGGAGGGAGGGGGGCGTGTACCACCCAGACCTGCACGGGGTGGTGCGGGGTGGGCCAGATGCAGCCAGGGCTGCGCGGGGCTCTTCTCAGCGGGGGCTGAGCATGAAGCAGGTGCCGGCAGCACTGGGAGGATGCTGCATCCACCCCAAATTTTGCCTCTGCTCCTAGTGCCACTGCCACCAGCTGCCCAACACAGCCTCAGCTCAATGCCCTGCCTCCACCCACCCACCTACAAGAGGGAACAAGTTACTTTTTCCTGTAGTGGCACCAGTAAGATCACCTAAAATATACATGTGATAAAAGTCCTACTAAACTGACATGTTTCCACACTTACAAGTTTACCTTACATCAGCAGGTTCAGATGTATAATGGTACCCTATTTAAACAGAGATCTTGAGCCAAGTTTTTGCAGGGGAATGGGGGCAGGGGGAAGGGTTCAACAGAAGAATTTGTATTTGAAGTGTCAGAGATTAAACCATGAAAAGCAACTGGCCAGGTGTACAAGTGCTTAAGTCATTTGTCAGACACTGAGAACAACAAGATCTTTGCATGATCACCCTCACAGAACCTCCACAAGGCCACGACACTAACACTTCCTCATCACTAAATAGCACTGGAGCAATAAGTATAACAAACATCATTTTCAACATTTTATCAAGACAGAATCTCTTAATTCCACATACCCGTGTATATGAAAACCTGAACTAACAGGACTTGTGATTATGGATATATAGTGAAGTGCATACTTGCTGGAGGTTTAGATTCTGGGGGAATGCACAGATGAAACAAATGACAGTACAGATCAAAGTTAATGACACAAAACAAAAAAGAGTAGCTAGGCTAAGAGTGAACTAGGGTAAGGAGACATGTAAGAACCATACATCTCAGGGAAAACCTATTTTGAGAAGGACTCTTCTTCTTTTGGAAAAAAAAAGGAGACTTTTTTTTTTTTTATTCCAGCCCAGAGTAACTTTAGACATGGAATTTTCCTTATTCATGTCTTAAATGTCACGTAATACCTAAAATCATAATCAGGGCAATCAAAGACTGTTCCAAATCAAGCATTCCTAGGATCTCTATTGCAATTTCCATGCATACAGTTTACTTTGTAAGTCTCAAAGCAAACAAGAGTCATGATTAGAGATTTACCCTATTTGCAGTTTTGCGCTTTTTTGCAGAAACCATGAAAAAAGTGGTTTCCGTGAATCCCATGAAAATGGTGATCCTCACGATTTTGGCATGGAATTGCCAGGAAAAAATAAAACAAAACAAAAATGCACTTACCAGAGCACAAATGTAAGCGTGCCAATCCCTGCAGTCAAGAGCGCATGGCTTCATTGAGCGTGCTAGTGAGAAGCTGAGCCAGTGACACAGGCTCAGTAAAGGTGCCACTCAGGGAAGAGAAAGGGTTTTGACACTATCTTTCAAACAGCCAGAGGCAGTGCAGGCAATGCTGTCTGAAGATGATGAGTGAAAGGAACTGCCATAAAGCTAAGAACATTTCAGCTATGGATGATCTAAGGCAGCACCCTTCAGGAATCTTGCATGTAGATGGTGGCACACCGTTCTGTTTATTGTGCAATTTAACTCTGGATGTGGCAAGGAAAAAAAAAAATAAAAAAATAATCAGTACTGATCGCCATTTAGAGTCCAAATTGCATGCGAAGCAAAAGGTTGCTGCAGGGGCTAAAGGATAGAGCAAGAGACAAATGACCATATCCTTGATGCTTAAAAGGGCCACTGAAAGCAGTGAGATAAGAAAAGAGGCTATCCCTGCACTAGTCAAGGCGTTCATGGCCACAAACATCCCTCTGCAGAAAAATGACAATGCTAAATTAAAAGTTAGGACAAAAGTGTAAAAAGATGGATATTTTCCAAGTGTGAATGAGCTTTGCCAAGACTATCTACTGGCTCCAATTGCTTCACATGTATAGTCTACAAAAGTTGCATTGGCAAAATATGAATTTATCTCAAGTGTAGCAGAGGAAGCCACAGATGCCCAAGATAACTGCCCTGTACATTTTATTTGTGCCTGGGAGCTGGACAGACTGCAGCCTGCCTGTTTCTCAAGCAGAGCGAGTTCACCTCACACCTGTCAATTTTTCTACCATGGCACAAGCTGTAGTGAAAGCTCTTGTAAACCATGGCTTTAACCAGATCTCAGCATTTGTCTGATAATGCCATGTAATGTGTAAAGCTTTCTCTGATGTGTTCCAAGGAATGCTGCCCAATGCAATTCATGTCACCTGCAATGCGTACCTTCTGTCTTTACTAAGTGACATCTGGTGCACGTGGCTTCCTGATGTAGATAGCATTCTTTCCTCTTCTAAAAAAACCTTCAAACACTGTCCAGGCCATAAGCTCCAGTGCAGGTAAAGGGAGTCTGTCACCAATCAAAGTGGGGATTTATAAGCGACTGTGCCACTGCCACCAGAACCAGTGCTTCCAAGATGGAATTTGTGGTTTAACCCAGTTCATTACCACACCAAGGATATGAAGTACTATCAGCAATTTTGAGCAAGGAGCTGGAAATCACACCCAAGACACATAGCACATGCTTAAACTATGCCATCTTTTAAGATGTGGTTACGTTGAAGATTAAGCAATGTTTGTGGATGAAAATGCAATCTGGTTCATGGAGCTTCTAACATGGTTTGAAAGCTGGCAGACTGTGATCCACCATGCACACAAGGTGATCGATTTGATAGGCTGGGTTGAAGACATGGCATCACAACAGCTTTCAAACTGTCAATGCAAAAACCAGCAGAGACAAGAACTGTTCCAGGCAACAGCTGTGAAGTTGAATCAGTACTACAAGTATGATTCGTCACTGCCACCACAGTTTAACCAACCACAGGGTTGTTTTTTAGTGCTGTTCACATTTTAGACCCCAAGCAGCTGCCCATTCTGAGTTGTGACCCTCAGCTAGTGAAATCAATCCCTGGATGAGAGAAAGAGCATGCCAGCAAATGTGCTGCTTACGTGAACTTTGTCAAAGACTGCCTGATGTTTGTGACCAACTGTTTTGGGAGCCTGCGGCTGGTTTCCACATCTCTACAACCTGGCAAGATGCTGGGTCAATACTGCATCCAAAATCCTTGGGTTTGGGAAAAAGGACTGCTGTGCAACATTTGGCATTCAGATATACTGAGCTGCAGAGTTAACGCATGATTAATTTTATTCATAAAAGTGTTCATCGCTTCATTGTGAGATCTTAATATTCAGTGCGCCTAGCACCTTTTAGCTTATTTTTCCCCACCCACACTCACAAATGTATTTAATAATTTTCAAACATTCAGCTACTCCCAATATTGCTTGTGATTAAACATATATTTCCTAAAATTGCTTCCTAAACTTGTACAACTCCAATAAATAAAATTAAGATATTAGTTTCAAATCCTACTGTGCATAGATTTATTTTCTTAAGACATTACAATGTAGATTAAATGGATTGCTTAGATTAATGCATTAATTGTTTCCAAGGGCTTTCTGTGTAATTATGGCATGATTTTGACTCCTTGGCCAATTAGTGGCAAGAGGCAGGAC
Organism: Alligator sinensis; assembly: GCF_000455745.1. Classification (NCBI taxonomy): domain Eukaryota; kingdom Metazoa; phylum Chordata; order Crocodylia; family Alligatoridae; genus Alligator; species Alligator sinensis. Next base: position 2,217,015 of record NW_005841931.1, on the reverse strand, counting down.
TGCTAGGGCCCCACAGCCAACCAGCAGCTGGGGAGAAGGGGAGAGGAAGGGACAAGACTGCCGCAAAAAAGTGCAAAAATGGCTTCAGCTGGAATTAAGTAGATCCCTAGTCACAACTGAAGAACGATTTTGTCTGACATTGTCCTGCAACACAACGATATCACAAACTTTATCACTGCTTGGCAGACATTGTTTTAAAACAAAGATTTTGGCCTAAGCCCAGAGACTGGCTTGTTTCTCAGAACAAGCAGCTGGTGCAATTAGAGTAACGTTAGGGACAGAAAGGAAATAGCAAATCTTACCTGTTGTACTAAAGTGCAGAACACTAGTCCATGTGCCAGTTTACCAATGAAGCTGCTCAAAAGCTCTCAAAACTAGGAGACAGCAAACAGTTTTGCTTTCACCGTGTTCTCCTTTTTTAATGAAGCTTCCTCCCCCTATTTTATTGCTATCTCAATGTGATGGCAATTAGGTGCCATTCTGCTCTAATAGTGACCATGTAAAATGGCACCCATTTACCAAGCGCTGCTGTTCCCTGTATATACAGAAACATTACTTACTTCCACCTCTAAAACCCTAGACATTCCTCACAGCTACCATTCTTACTAAAGCAACATGGCCCTGCAAGAGAACATTGTAGTTTCTTCCTGATGAATAATTTTCTTGCTTCTGTTCAGCTTTCCTAAGCAACAGTGAGTGAGACTGACATGTCATGGTTCTTGGCCACATTTTACTGCTGCCCATTAGACTCTGAATAGAAACAACATAAAAAACCAGAAGTGCTCTTCATTTCATTCTTTTAGCAGTAAGAAAATTGCAAGCAGCAGCAGAGACCAAGGTAGCATTCAGAAGATATATAAAAGGCTGGTTTTCTTTTTGGTTTCAGTTTTTGTTTTTTCTTCAAACTTCTCCTCCTCTACCCCCCTACGCTCCCCCAACTGAAAGTTTAAATTCTGAAGAGCTTAATGGCTTTAAACCAGGAATGGGTAAAACATGGCCCATGGGCTGGATGTGGCCCACCAGGCCATTCTGTCCAGCCCATGGGGCCCCTAAAAATTTAGAAAATTTATATGCCCCTGGCTGCCTGTAATGTGGCCTTCGATGGCTTGCCAAAACTCAGTAAGCAGCCCTCCACCCGAAATACTGCCCACCCCTGCTTTAAACCCTATGCTCATTAAAGAAAATTTCATCCTCAGTGCTGACAACTGAATTTTCAAACCCTGGGCTTGATCATGCAAGGCATTAGCTTCCAATTTCTATTTGCTACTATGGCCCACAGTTTGGGCTATCACAGTACATTTTAGATAACATGAAACACTGCTAAAGAATTATTTCACACAGTCTTCCTCCTACAGGCTAAAGGTCACAGTAACCTTGTAACCCAATTTAGTCAATCAATCAGGAACCAAAGCACTCCATTTCACAATGTGCCACGTACTGTGAACATTAACACTCTCCCAGATTTTAGTCAGGCTTTCAATGCTGGTTTAACCCAACAAGTCATGACCACCACACCTCCGAGAGCTCTGAAGATACATACTTACTCAGGGGAACAATTTCAGACTGGATACAACAGCTATAGCTCAAAATGCAACTATGTACTGATCTGTGTGCAGACTCAAGAGCAGGGGTGGGCAAAATATGGTCACGGGCCAGATCTCACCTGCCAAGGGATTTTATCTGGCTTCCGGCAGGTCCCTCAGCCACACCTGGGCCAGGCACAGGGGGCAACCTGGGTCATGGTGCATGCAGCTGATCCCACCGCCCCTGAGCATGCAGCAGGGATGGGCTGGCTCAGTTGCTGGACCTCGCTTCCCAAAAGCAGCAGCTCCTTCCGGTTGTTGCTGCCTGCATCGGTCCTGACCCCACTGCCCAGACACCCAGCCCATCTGCCCCACACCCACTGCCAGGGGCCCTGGAGGGAACAACCAGGCAGGGTCTCCATGGAGACTGGCCTAGGACCCACACGAGCAGGGTGCACTCGTCCGGGCAGATGGGATGGGGCCGCAGACAGGCAGGGAGCAGCATCCAGGAGCAGGATAGGCAGACAGGGGCCAGGACTCTAGGTCATCACAGCATGAGGCCACGGCCCAGGACAGAGGCATGATCCACTGCCTGCACATCCCTGCAACAGGCACCAGCTCTGTGGGCAGTGGGGGTCCCAGTAGCAGATCATGACTGTGCCCCAGGCCCCAGCCCTGTGCTGTCACTGTCCCACAACCCCAGCCCTGGCCCTAGCCACCCTGCTCCCAGGCACCCTCCCCACAGCTACATTTCATCTGTGCGGCTGAGCACGCCCTGCCCATAGGAGTCCCAAGCCAGTCTCCATGGTGACCCTAGGGTCACTGGGTGGTGACAGTACAGGGCCAAAGCCCAGGACAGAGCCACTTAGGGAGTTTTGGTGAGCTGGGGGAAGGTGCTGACCCTGCCTGATGTAGCACGGAGGAGTGGGGGGTACTGACCCAGCCCACAGCATCCCTAAGTGGCCCTCCAACCCAAATAATTGCCCATCCTTGATCAAGAGTCAACACAAAAATATTGCAACAATAAAAGTAAATTTAAGTTAAATAACTGCAACTCACTCACATGTTTTTGCCCTAGTGGAATTTAACAGCTTCGAGTTCTCAAACTGATGCATTTAATTATTCATTTGTTTGATTGGTATGACACCTCTCTCCACAACAGCCCAGCATGGTTTACAGTAAAAAAGGTGTGGATGCAACTGATGATGATAATCTGAAATTAAAACTAGATGGAGTTGGTGAAAGGCACTCCTAGCCACTGCTGCTATCTGAAGACCTTCAGCAAAGGTACCAGGGACACCCAAAGGCTGCTAACCTAAGTAACAATGGGAGGATGAACCTCAGGTGACAGGTGTCCCATGTCCCAGTGCAGCCCTCAGATCAAGGAGTCTGTCCAGTACCATCACTTTGACCTTGTCTAGATTCAGCTTCAATATAGGTTTAGCCACAGCCAAACTTCAACTGCAGCCAGGCACTAGGAAATGACCCAGATTCGGGTGGGGGCAGGTCAGGTGAGAAAGAGAGAGTGGAACACCATCAGCATATTGATGCCACTTGACCTGAAATCTAAGCATAAACTGGTCCAGCAGTGTCATATACTGTACATATTGAACAGGAAAGGTGACAATTGGATGTAAGCAATTAATAGTTCTTCTTATCTTTAAATCGGTAAAATTGTTAGCAATAAAAGTAGAGCTTAAGCCCTACCCATAAAGAAAAAAAATTACTAGCAATTAAGCAAGTTCTAGTAGGGAGGAAGGAGGGTTATTCCTACATAATATTTATCAATAGCAAAGGTTATCTTGGGAAGAAACAAATTCATAAGTACCCGTTTCCCCTTGACAAACTAACTTTTAAAGGAGTTGCACGAAACGGGAAAGGGATTTAATTATGACCATGGGCTATAGGTAGCCTGCATTTTTTTTCTTCTCCCCCTCCCTGAAGAAGCATAATATTCCAAGACCTGAGCTAGTTTCACTCTTATCCTACAGGGCCGAGAAGACCCACAAAGAGCACAGAACCAAAATGAGTATCCTATTCCTTTGTGTATGCAACACTTCTGGGATCTAGTCAAATGCATGATTAAAACTGGCTGGGCTCCTTGAGGGTCACTCTTGCAGAGCAGCTAAATCACAACAGAGGAGTAGACAAGATACAAGAAAAAGAAGGGACATAATGGAAACAGAAAATGGAAGTGGTGGTGAAACCATATAAAGCCCTATAAAAAGAACTGGAGGGAAGAAGATAGATCGAGAGTAAAAACGTGGAGTAGAAACATGCGTTGACATTTTAGGTCACAGTCTGGCAGCTGAAGAAAAACTTCATTTTAGTGTGTTTGTGGAGACAGAATTGGTTAGATCTGCACCCATGTGGAGTGATGTTTAATCATTCCCACATATTCCATACAAAAAGACAGAGGTACTAATTTCAGAGGGTGCTGAGTTTGAACGAGCAACTTTGACTCCAAGACCAAGCATTTTTGGAGTCAAAAACACCCACAGGAAAAACATAAGTGTTGTTTACCTGCTTGCTTATAGAAGTCAGCTATCCTAAGACTTCATTCTAAATATGCCACTTGGAACACAAGCCATTAGGGAACGCTATGGGTGGGCTGCAGGTTGTCATATTGAATGAAATAGTTTGAATGTTTGTAAAGGTTGCCCATTAGCCAGTTTCAGGTAGAAGATAGGATTTATCTCATCTAAGTCATTGTTTTTGGAACTACGTGCAAAATGTCCTGACTTCAGTTAAAGTCTTAATTTAAATGTTATCTTTAGAAGTCTTTTACAAAGAGAACAAATATCCTGAATTCCGAGACATCAAAGCCTAAGGCCTTTTAACCAAATTGGTAAGAAAAGGGTATTTACAGTGATATGGAAGTCTCCCCAAGAGTAATTTAAAATGCTCAACAAAGGCAAAAGAATCTGTTGAGTAAGATCCGAGCCCAAATTTGGGAGTAATGATAGGTTGAGTAGGAGGAGCCCACTGACGGCAGCTCACTCAATAAAAACTGTAATTTACTGTCCCAATTTGGAGGTGACTTCACTTGCAGAACAACGAAGGAAG
>NW_005841931.1:2199913-2212156 GCF_000455745.1 Alligator sinensis | reverse complement strand
GGCCAGCCTATTGAATCGTATTGCTGAGGCGAGCCCATTGAACCGTACACTACTGAGGCCAACCCATTAAATCGTACTACTGAGGAATGAAACAATATTTTGGTATCTGGCTTCTCGGAATTCTAGGATTGTAAGTATATTATGAAAAATAATAGTATTGATTCAAATTTAACTTTTAGTTGTAATTGTACTTGTTTTTGTAACACTAATTCTTATAGCATTGTTTGGGAAGGAAGTGCATTCGGAGCATTGTTTCTGATATATGTAGTTATTGTGTTTTTAATGTTTGTGGTGTTTCTTAAAGCTAAGCAGTGTTATACACGTAGCAAAGAATTTTAAAATAAAATTGTGTTGTATGAATTAAGTGTGTAATCATTGTGAAATCGTGCAATCAGCTAACTACTCCCCCAGCCAGTGCATCAAAACGAATCAGTAAATTGTGTGGGATTTTCTCTATTCCATAACACTAGAGACACAGGTTTTTAAATAAATGGTGCCTATTACGGATAGAAAACAAACTGTTCATATGACATTATAATCTTCTATGTATGGAATCTAATCATTGGAAGACCATCTTAAATTCACCCCCTCCCCACAACTACTGCAGGTGGGTGGGGGCAGAGGAGAGCTTATGAGGGGGCAGTAATGAGGCAGCCAGTGGAGGGAGAGGCAGCAAGTGAGGCAGTAAAGGGGCATGTGGTATAGTAGGCAGTGAGGGGGAGGCGGTAAGGGGCAGGCAGTGGATGCAGCAGTGGGGGACAGGCAGTAGGGAGGCAGGTGGTAGGGAGCAGGTAGTGTGGAGGTAGTGGGGCACAACACTGCCCCCTGCAGCCTCAGGCCCCCTCCACCCTCCAAAGTATCTTGCCCCACCTGTCCCTCCACCTCCCCTTTACCTTTGCTCCAGTGCTAGTGGGCTCCATCCCCGTTGCAGCCTGGAGGCACTGAGCATGGCCCCGGTGCACCCCACAGCAGCGGCAAGGAGCCAACACTGGCTCCAGTCCTGCCCTGTAGCAGCCTACTCAGTGCTCCAGGCTGCAGCACGGACAGAGCTTGTGGCATGGAGCAAAGGTAAGGGGGAAATGCAGTGGGGTGGGAGAAGAGGCCCAGCTGGGAGGCCTTGTTAAATTAGGGTGGTTTTCAGGACTAATGAAGGTAGCTTTTGCAAGCCTACTGCCCTAGAACAACCCCAGGTCACAGGGGCTTTGCTAGGTCCATCAGAACTGAGAAGTGTGAGGGAGTAACCAAAATTCTCCAGAGAAAAGGCACTTCTTAGTAATGCTGCCATTTTTAAAAGTAAATTCTTTTAGGTTCTCTCTTTTCATATGCAAGGTTCTTCACCCTCTCCAGCTCATTCAAGATAGACTCTCAGACCAATGACAGAAATGAAATATAACACTTGCAAAGCACTTTTTCAGGGGAATCTCAAATTCTGGCTACCTTCCTTGGAAGGTATCAAATATAAGACTATGATTTTTTGTGTGTCTAGATAAGCTATTTTAGGTAATACTGAAGTTCTCTTCCTCAGGAGGTTAATACAATTTAACTTATGGTAATTTAAAGAGGATCTACTTTCATGAGGAGAGAAAAAAAAGGAATATCGCAATATATGTATGTTTAGAGAGGTCTACAACATTTCTAAAACATCTTCTTTAAATGATGTGGTATATATATATCATATGGCGTAAGAACCTTAATGTGTCTGTTCATGTGTTCTAGGGTAGGAGGAGGACATTTTAATTACAGTGGCTCCTGGACAGCAACTCTAATTAAAATGCTGCAGCGTCACATATGTTCAGCATCCCACATTTCAAAATGGCCATGGGGGTGCTTTAATTAAAGCCTGTTCAATGAGTTTTAGTTAAGAAGTGCCCCCATGTCCATTCTGAATGCGGGACACTGAATACATGTGACCTTGCAACATGCTGGAGCGCTCCAATTAGAACACTCCAGCAGACTTGGTTAATTGAGTCTGCTCCAACACGTTCTAATTAGAATGTGTTGGAGCACATGTATAGGCACCTTTAGTGCATTTATTGCCAAGAGGCAAGATAACACAGCCATTTGAAACTTCCAACAAGATCTCATGCTCAAGCATTTTTTAATTAAAAATTTACACAAATTGTAAACATGAAAAAATACTAAATCATTTTAAGCTTAGTAAACTTGATATTGTCAACTGAACCGCAAGATTTCTTGAGTTCATTGAGTGCAAACTCTAACTTGACAATCTTTACATACAGTAAACAGCAAATACTGTAAATACTGAAATGATACAGGAATTAATACATCAGTATAAAACAGAAAGACCTATGTTCTGCTTTGTTATTATGTTTAAAATCACCCTTAGAAAATTCTGAAGGGACAGAACGGGGAGGGGTAGGAGAAAAGGAAGGAGTTGTTTGTTTTTAAGAACAGTGTCTACTGGAATGCTAGTAAATTTTAAAAGACAAAATGAGTTTAAAAATGTGTTTTGTCTTCTCTAGACATGCACTGACTTTTTTTATCATTTATAAACAGACTATAGTGAGACAAGCAAAGTAACTATTCACAAAAGTGCTATCCAGTGCTCAAAGAAGTTTAGCCAATACAAGATTCTCTTCTTTAACTTTTTCCAGTTTTAAGAACCTTAAATAAAACCTCTTTCGACTGAAGTACGATGCAGTTAATACGCCTTTAAATAAGTTTTTACCATGTTACTATAAAAAGCACATGCACTCTGGAAAGACAAAGGAAACCAATTTTTTTGTTCTTTAAGAGTGGAACATATTACGTCTTTGCAGAATTGGAAGTTGATGGCTGGAAGCCCAGATCTGTTTCATCTTTCAGTGTAAGGACAGGAAGTAAGGTCACTATCAACTTCTAATTGAAACCATCTTCAAACCAGACTTCTGATCTGGATCAGGATTTTTGTTTTCTTGCGCTGTGCAATTTCTAACCCAACTATAACGCATAAACTAGTCCCGAGTCAACATCAATTCCAGCTTTAAGTGAATGTATGTGCTTGGGAAATCAAGTAACTGGAAACAAGAGCAGTTAAGCTATAAGCTCCCTCATTCTGCCTGACCAAAAGCCTGAATATAAGCTTAAAGGCACCTCCCCCACAATGCTTTGTCTGCTGATACTGTCAAGTTGTGCCAATTACTTGCGATAGTTTTATGATTAAAGGTACAGCCATTGGAGTGTGAACACATAAAACTCTAAACTAATTCCATTTACAATCAGAGCCTGAACAACAGCTAGGTAAGAGTTTATCAGCCACTAGGGATGTGTCTACACTGTATTCCTGTAACTCAGTGAAAGATGCTCTCAAGCACACCACAGCCATCCAGTTCTGTTTGTACACCCCAAATGCAGACAGAAAGCAGTAAAGCTGCTCCAAGAGCACTCTTCATGGCCACTCTCCTGAGAGGGGCAATGGGGACACCCCCAGAGTGGCTTACAAATAGATTTGGAGGTTTGGTACTGAGAGCTGGTGCAGGTGGGTGGGATACATCTCCCCAAAAGTGACAGGGTCACAGTATAACCTGATGCCACACAACTCTCCTTATAAATGGCAGAAGGCATCTGCAGCTTAGGGTAAAAACTACGGGTAGATCTGCAGCTTAGGGTAGAAACAGACATCTTCAGTGGAATGTGAGCAGCTGTGCCACAACATAGGTGTTGAGCAGTTGAATCCCCTGTAGGGCATCTCCTGGCAGGTGTGTCTATAAAAGGATTCACCCATGTCCACTTGCAGGTATGTAGAGGGAACCCTGCAAGCGTGAAGGGGGGACCCCCCACTCTGCACTTGGAGACATACACAGCAAAGTCATTCTGCAAGGGATTTCCTCACATGCATCTGCAAGTGCAAGGGGAGATTTGAAAAGGTCCCCCCTTCCTCTCCCTTCTGTCCTGCTAGCAAACAGGGCGTGTCCCTCTGCAGGAATTTCCCTGGATGCACCTATAAGCAGAGAGTTGTGGGTTCCCCATGGGGGAGGTCCTTCATCCACATTCACAGCCCAGACTCTGTGCTGCACCAGGGAACGTGCACTGGGATTCCCATGTGCTGCCTGGGGTCCCCCGCTTGCAAACACTCACCACAAAGCCCTGACTTTCCCTGGAAAGATGGATCTGGGCGATATGGGAAAGCAAGGCAGGCACTCCCAAGACTTGAGGGGACCAATCCTGCCTGGGAATTTCTAGAGTATGCAGGACTGGGCTCAAGCCTGAAGACCCCCTGGTCCACAGAGGCTGGAGAGCCCTGGCAGCTTCATGCTACCCAAACTCTTCCACCATAAGCAAACACGTGGGCTGCAATATAGCAGCCCAATTTATTACTGCCTTCTGTTGCTAGTACAAATTTGAACATTTTTGGTGCAACACAAGATATGGACATCTGTTTGCTTTCACTTTGTGTCCCCATACACATGTGTATGGCAGTACAAAGATGATGTTTGTTTCCACTCTATTATAGACTTAAAGTCAGATGCAAACGTTTCCATAAGCAGATGCTGAAAAGGGACTGCAGGAAGCAGAGCTTCTAAACAGGAAGCAATGATAAATGCTTAGTCCTGAGACAAGAAAGTAAGAGTTAAAAATCAGCTGTTAAAGAAAAGGAGAGACCTTTATTTATTTATTTTGGGAGAATCTCTTCAGCCATCTGAAGAACTGAGAGGAGAGGAAGACCACTCTTCCTCAGTACAAACACAAACCTGAGCCTTTAACAGTGCTTGCTCTGGCAAGCAAGTAGTCCTCAGTGAAGAATGCAATCCATAACTTTGCTGGATTTAAAAAACCTGGAAATAACATTTACAAACTGCAGCACTGAGCACAAGCAGTAGAAAGCATCACTATTCCAGAAGGCCTGCCTTGCTAAGGATCTGCACATATGTAGACTATTAGGTATTAGACCGCTTTCAACTTACCCCAAGTCCTGTGGCCCCTCATTTCACTCTTTAAAAAGTAATGAACATTAGAACATTTCAGTCAAGAAACCCAGTTTCATATGCTTAGCACTTCCAGTGTAGCAGAGCCCCTACATCATGGGATATATGAAATACAGGTGACTAAAGAATAAAAACGTTGTTGTTTCTTTGGACATCTGTCTTCAAAGTACATTGCATGCTAGGATATCCCACCCACCATGCAAATGGTGGTCAGACCCTAACTTTGCATCAGCGGTAGCCAGTCCCCAGTCCTTTCACCAGCTAATGTCATAAAAGCACCAGTACAGTTTTGTAATGCTTGGAACTGTACCTCTCCTGACCCCATACTTATTCAAATACATGAGTACTAACAAGAAGAGTACACATTTTTTGGAAACACATGTGACATAAGAAATGTATGCATGTCCTCAGACATTTTAGTTCTAGGCATTTTATACAGAGAAAACTAAACATACATGTTTTGTTAATGCCAAGTAGTAAAACTTTAAAGTAAAAACCTCAGAAAATAAAGTTAACATCCCTTTAGCAACATTAGCTTGGGTTCACTCCCCCATCATTTTTTCTGTTATTCTTTCTCATTTAATGAAATTTTTGTTTTATGATCTACAGTAATATAGAGTGCACAATGAATTGAGACATTCACCTAAAAACAAAAACAAAACACACACCTTTTTTCCATTTTGAAATGTTGTACCTCTTAACAGCTCATGGCTCACTGCTATTGCTGAAAGTCTATAGAATTTATTAAACAGATTTTTTTTCACACATACAAAATAACACGTTAAAAAACATTAAGATTACAAAGGCAAGTGCTCAGAAGTGAAGAAATACCAACATTAAGTTGCCTATGTGTCCTTAATCTAGCACCTTTCTGCAACCATTCTACGGTCTTTAATTACATGATAATATGCTATTTGTCTACAGGCATCCTGTCATGCTTAAGTGTCATGGATGGACATTTTTTTCTTAATGAGCAGCTCCTGAGTACTTTGCTTTATATTTTTTTCAATGCCTGGCCTATGCTAGTACACTCTAGTCATAGTATGCTTTGAAAACAGAAGTTAATTTCCTCATGTGCTTTCCTATGGCATATATCACCACACTATCTGTGTGTTTTACAAAAACTAATGACTATTTTCACAATACCCCTATGAAGTGAGGAGCGATATTATACCCATTTTAAAAAATGGAATAAAGATGCAGAGCTGTCAATGACAACTATTCACTAATTTTGGGTACACAGCTTCAGATATTCTTAGCATTCTAAGAACATAAGAAATGCCATACTGGACCAGACCACAGACCCATTTAGTCCAGTATTCTGTATCTCACAATGATAGAGGGCAGGTGTTAATGAAGAGCTTTATGCAGGGCCTATGCAGACTGACCATCCCTTTCCCTCCCTCTTCCCTTACAGTTTCCAGCTTTGAGGGGCCAAAAAGTGCTATTTAATAAGCAGTGATGGATCTTTCCTGCTTGACTGTCTCATCCTTTTTTGAACCCAGTTAAACTGTAGCCTTTGTACAAAATCTTGTTGCACTGACTTAAATTAAGTTAATTACACTTATTGCAAGAAAACTTAATTTGTTTATTTTGAACCTGCTTCCTAATCATGTCATTAAATATCCTCTATATTGCTTTATTTCCCTTCAAAACACAGCTTCTATTAACCTCCGCTGAAGTTATGAGTGCCTGGTACTTCTTAAAATCCAACCCAAAGTGTCTCAAGTTCAGACAGTGAGGAACACATGGCTACCTGTGAAAAGTTTGGTTGAAATGACTGGCCTAGATCACAGAGATTATGTAGAAGAGAGAAAAGCTACTTCTCCAGGCAGTATCCCAGGGCCTCCATGGGGGTGGGGGAAACATTATCATGTAGACAAAGATTGTTATCAATCACACATACAAAAGCAGCAAACCAAGATTGCAGGGTCAACCTATACTTCCTACCCCACAGCACTTGACCTTGCAATCCTAATTTTCTTTCAGTTGTAGCTGTATACGTGTGAACTTTCTAAGGTTTCCCCACACACACACACACACACACACACACACACACACACACACACCATCAACAAGGGTAGAACCTTTAGATCCACCATACAGGCCTTTTTATTTGAACTGATGAAGTAGGCAATATCAGCAGGGAGTATTCTTGTACATAAATATGAATGGTGTTCACAGTTTTGGCCCCACGGGCCAGAGGAATGGCACCCAGACAGGACTGGTCCACAAGCCCCCTTGCCAACTCTACCCAGCCATGATCAAGCTCCATGCTGGGCTGCATCCCCTATCTAACATACAGCACCATGGCTCACAGTGCTCCCCACAGATGTCTATGGAGCCCTGCAGGTCAGATGACAGCACCAGGGGTTGAGCACCCCTAGCATAGACTACTACTTGTGCTAGTGCTCTTCCCCTTCCTACTCAGTCTCTACCCCACAGGCTCCTCATGCCAGTCCCAATCTACATGCCTGGCTGTTCTGATCTCCTGTACTCTCAGTATTTGAATATCAATGACTACTCCTGCCCACCCCCCCACAATTCATTGTCCCTAGTCTCCTTGCTCACAGTCCCAAATTCTCATACCTCTCAGCTCTTATGTCTTTCTCCCCATCCCACTGGCTCCAAAGTCAGTCTCCCCACTCATCAGTTCCAAGTCTCCCCTTTACTGTTCTCCCCAGTTCCTCGTCTCATATTTCTTTGCCTACCCTGTCCTAATCCCCTACTATCCTTGCTAGCTCTGTCTCCCCATCTTTCCCTGATCTCCCATTATTTCCTATACCTAGTCATCTCATTCATTTAATCCCAATCTACCCCTTCTCCCCATACCACCTTGTCCAATCTCAGTGTCCCCCCAGTCAACTGCAGACTCCATCACCATCCGCTCCAGTGCCCTCTCCCACTCCAGCTCCCAGTTCTGTTTTCTTTCCAGGCAAAGTTTCTCTGTCCTACACACATTCCAGGCTCAGACTCCCTGCTTCAATCAAGCTATTATCCCTTTTGCATTCAAGTCAGGAAGCTTCCTCTTCTATGTTGCCTTCATGCTGGAGGTGGATCATTAGAAACACAGGACAGCAGGTCTCAGTGTCAGGCTCAGCCCACTACAGTTCAGAGCACCTCAGGTTAGCCATTACAAGAAGAGTCGAAATTCACCTGTCACCCTTCTTAGAGGACAGTTGCTTTGACAGGATGGCATGTGTGAAGCCTGATCAGCAAGGACAGATTATTCTTCAGTTTCAGCTGCTAAAAATCTGAAGCCTCTACTATTATTCTTTAGAAGCTTATAAGAGTAGCCATACTTGGGCAGATTTTCTACAGAGATAACAAAAAGCACCGCCCTACACAAAGGCTACCCATTACCAAATTTTAAAGTCTCTTCCCTAAATGAGCAGTTCATTGGAGCTGTTCAAAGAAAAGTTCAACAGAATTGTTCAAAAAGAAAGTTCACCAACTGAACTGTTCAGGCTTTATTAAAAAAAATATTAAAAAAAATTAAAAAATCTCAACCCAAAGACTGAGCATGAAAAAATTCAGTCTAAACCATTAAAGCTGGCAGTTATAAGCAACCTGGTTTTATAAAGAGCAAGTATCAGGCAACCTTAACTAGTGAGACTATTAGCCCTGTGCATAATATTCCAACAGGTTTTTCCTTATATGCATTTCACAGCATTTTCGGTATAACCGGCTGCACTGTTCTGTTGACAGTCTGTTACATTGCCTGTCTCATGTACCAGCATGAGGAAATTACAGTAGCGTGCCAAACAACCACACTCCAACCAAGCACATGTTGTTCCTGCAGTTTCTTTCCTTCTCTTGGAGTCCTTTGAAGAATACCTCTTTGTTTGTGATTAGGAACTCACTTGCTACTTCTGAAACTTTGAGAAGACACCTTTCTAAATCTCCATATATGCCGAGTACTTTAAAATGAAACATTTGACTCTAAATGGCTTAAAAAACAGGAGAAGGGGTTGGCTTTCCTAAGGATGCATCAGCATCCTCCTATAAGAAACAGGTTTAAAAAGTTGCAACCATTTTGCAACACCTGTATCAGTACAGCAATACAGAGGTGCGAGTACACTGTACAATTCCCCATCAACTGCCTGTTTTCCTAAGGGCACAGGAGTCAATCCCAATTAGTAAGGTTGTTAAGTGTTCTACTACCCTGATCCACTGCCCTCATGCCTGGCCTGCAAAACAGCGCTCCTGGCCTCTGGCCTGCAGAACAGCACTGATCATTAAAAGTGAAAAAGCTGAAACCAAAGAGGCAGCTGATAAATCTGTATAAGGGGGAGGATGGGGGGGAGGTGTCAGACCTATTTGTTCTCTCTCAGGCATGCCTAGAAAACTCTTGCAAACTAGTCACTGTTAAAGAATTTAAAGTTGACTGTAAAAAGTTAGGGGGTCATGAAGTTGCGTTAGTTGAACATTTTAAAATAAATTTGTATAATCTCGACTTGCCTTCACAGGGTTGGTTCTCCCACGCCCACTCCCCATTATACGCAAGTTCTAACAGTGCATAGTGATTAATTTAGCTCTTAAGTAATGTATATTACTTGTATTGCATAACACTGAGAAAGGCTGTGAATAACAGATTTTAAAATACAGAGCAAAAAGCATCAAAGACTCTTGCATTATAAGTGAGGCTCCAAAGCCCCAGAAATTATTTGGAATGTGAGGTTTAATTAACTGAGAGCAGGTTGTTTAGGTTAGCAGGACTCCTGACAATAGTCACCAGCCTCTCCAGGACCAAGGATAGTCTTCAAGTCACTGCCCTTTTAAACAGTGTCAAAGACCTGAAGAGTATTAGAGAAAGCAAATCAAAGTGGTCAGGGACTGATTTCTTCAATGGACAGTGAGAGAGACCATGTCTATATAGAAGAGACATGATCTAGGTGTGCAGAGAGTAGTATAACTCACAATACAGATACAACTGAGAAACATGCTATATTATCCCCATGTTTAGAGTACTAATAAGGAACAGCTTGCTTCTGCAATACATCAGCAACCTGTAGCAAAGAGCTGACATCTGACAAATGGCAAATTTAGCAAGCAGAGCAGTAGCTAAAAGGCAGACTACTAGCCACATCAGTACTCTGTAAAGATAGGAAAGTAAGCTTGTCAAGCAGAACTGCCCATGACAAAAAACCACATACCATCATGAACGGATGACTGTAACCATCGATGACAGTAACCATCACAGAAGGCAATGAAAAAGAAATGCTATCTATCTGAAACCCCATCCCACAACTCAACCCGACCTCTGGTCCTCAGAGACCTTTCCATGGTCATCCTGCACATAACTCTCCTCTCTAGCTTGATGACACTGTGGCAATACAAGATAAGCTCCCCACTCTTGTCAATACTGGAGTTACCCAAGTTAGAGTAATAAATTACAACCACTGTACTCTCAAGGCCACAGTTCTACAGGGTACTCAAACACACAACTCCTTTTAAACCCATAAAGAGTCTATTCACTTGCTTAAACTAAGCATTTGCTTAAGCACCTGGCTAAATCTGGCTTCTGTTTCCATGGAAAAAAAATAATTGGAAATGTTTCTGTTGACTACAATTGCAGCTGGACTCAGTGCTCCAAAAGATGAGCTGAGCCTGTATTGAAGAAAATGAAGCAGAAGCAATGTCCCCTTCATCATTTCAAATGGAAGCAAGTTGCTCTAATGAACAATTATTTCATCAGCTTGTTATAAGCCCGTTCAACAGTTTTGCTTTTTCGACTGTAAAAGATGAACTATTATACCCATTTTACAAATGGAGTAAGAGACGCAGAGAAATTAAGGACACAACTACTCACTAATTTTGGGCACCTAGTTTCATATACATAGGACCCAGATGTTCAGAGTGCTTAGCATTAAAAGACCACATGAAATGCCACACTAGGTCAGACCATGGGTCCATCTAGTCCAGTATTCTGTACCTCAGAGTGACAGGCAATAGATGCTGAAGGAGTCATTCATGCCAGGCAAGCTAAAGAACAGACTCCAAGTGCAATAAGGTTACATGACACCATCTCGTTTTCATTACGTCCTGGGTAAACCCAAATGTTTAATAAAGCTCCACAAGGTTTAATAAAGATGAAGAAAGGCAGGCAAGATAGAAAATCATTTACAGATTCCTGGGTTGATCTTCTGTGCAGTGTGTGAGAGCAAGTGCAAGAGCAAGTGGCCACTCCAACCCCTTTACCTTAGAAGTCCTAATATTAAATTAGACATACTGTTACCCATCAACAGCTAGGAAACTGGTTTACTTATAAAACAGCATCAAAAGGAAAATAGACAGAATGCCAACATCTTCAATATTAATAGAAATGACAAGTCCACAGCCACTGTACTTAAAAGCTGCTAAGTAATGCAAGAGTGGCTAAACAATTCTCATTTATGGTCAAAAGCAAGCAGCTAAAAATATTTTTACTATCCTGTATCAAAAAAAACAACACAGCTATCATACCTCCCCTATATCATCATCTAAAGAATATTAAAGTGGGACGTCAACAAAAATGCACATCACCACGAAAACAAAAGCTTACATCACCAGACAGCCTGCTGCTGTACGAAATGTCATCTGTTGCGTTTAAGCAGGCACATTCATCTGTGAGCAAATATGAAATAAGGAATGTGCTTATACGAGTCCAAAACTCAATGGCATTCCTTTGAGATTCATATTTTTAAATACTTTACAGTTTATTTTAATATATCTAAAGCAAAAGAGCATATACTCACTGGTAGCTGAAAAGAGCAACAACTCTAAGTTAATACATGAAGTATAACTATTAACTTATACCAGGAAAAACTCTCCAATTACAAAGGTGGTTAAGCACTGGACCGGATAACCCTTCTCTATTGGCACAAGTTTTTAAGCGCTGGTTAGACAACCTTTTGTCTGGGGCAATTTAAACAGAGATGCTGCCCCAGCTCGAGCAACCGTGTGGACAAGACGACCTGTCAAGGTTCCTCGCAGCCCTGTCTTTCCATTCCAGGAACTGCCTTCAGGCAAAAGAGGCTGTGCTGCTCTGGCGATTTGAGGGCTTGTTCATCTGAGAGAGTTTTGCAGCGGCTGCCTTCCCCAAACCCAAGACTTTGTGAAACCCCCAAGGAAACAGCATGTGCCCTAGCAATCCCAGAAACATTATTTCAGCCTGACCCCAAACATGTGGGGATGCTAAAGCTACTTGGAGAAATCCTATCCCCCAGCAGGTTTTATTTCAACAAGCACCCCGGGCAACAAGCTGCAGGGCCTAGGCGACCTCTGGAGATTCCTCCGTTTTGTGGATGCTAGGAACTGCCTTCAGACAAAAAATAAA
>NW_005841931.1:2199556-2199903 GCF_000455745.1 Alligator sinensis | reverse complement strand
CCCACCAGCCACAGTAGCCAAGACTTGGTGAAACCACGACACCCAGCACACAGGAAGCGCCAGTCCACGAATGCCTGGGGCCGCAAGAGCCCATCAGAGGGACCCCCAAACCAGCACCGGGGGGCACCAGGAGAGCGCTGGACCCCCAGGCCTGCGAGGGCCCACGGTGGGTGCCAAACACCTGATGGCCCGAGCCAGCCGCCAGGCCAAGCAGCAGGGGGAAGGCAGCCGGCTTCCCCCAGGGTCCCCGCAGGCCCCATCCCTGCCCTCGGATATCTGGCACATGGGAAATGACTCCCTTCCCTTCCTTCAGAAGCAGAGCCCTGTCCCCGGCCGCCGCCCCCGAG
>NW_005841931.1:2152719-2199412 GCF_000455745.1 Alligator sinensis | reverse complement strand
GGCGCGCCCCAGCCGCCCCCGGCGAGCAGCAGCCCCGGGGACAGGGCAAAGCAGAGCGGAGCGGGGCAGCCCAGCACCTGCGCGCGCGCCCCGCGGCCCAGCTCCGCACGCACGGGGGGGAGGGGCGAGCCCCGGCCATTCAGCTGGGGGGTGAGGGAGGGGCCAGTGGGGTGACGTCACTAAGCCCCGCCGCCTCCCCTCCCCGTGTGAGGGCGGGAGCCTGGCCCGGCAGAGCGCTGTCGGTGTGGGGGGCATTCCCGTTGCGCTTTCCCCGACCAGGGCGTGAGGGGGGTCGTGGGTCCTCTCCTCCTCCTGCTGCTGGGTAGGGTTTGCTTCTGAAGGAGGGAAAGAAAAGGGAAATAAAGCAAGCGTTGGCTCCTGGCTGCCATGAGTACCCCTCCCCCCCCAGGGGTTAGTAGCCGCGTTTCTCAACCTAAGGCTATAGGAAAGGGTGGGAACAAACTGTAAAAATGGAGTTTCCTTGGAAGGAGAAAAGCGTGGGAAGCGCTTGGCTTTTCCCCTGCAGGCTGGCAGAGTTTCAGCCCCCCATGCACACACCCTCTGCCCCACAGGCTAAGGCAGGGGTGGGCAAAATGCAGCCAGCCCGCCAGGCCATTCTACCCAGCCTGCGGCACCCCTAAAAATTTAGAAAATTAATATTTATCTGCCCTTGGCTGCCTCTCCTGCAGCGCTCGATGGCTTGCCAAAACTCAGTAAGCGGCCCTCCACCCAAAATAATTACCTGCCCCTGCATTAAGGGGTGGGAGGCTGCGACAGGTAGGGAGTGAGGGGCACGGGGTCCCGACTGGCCATCAATGTTTGCAAGCAGTGCCGTAGCAATGAAGGTTGGCGCCCAGGGCAAAGCCCACAGCAGCAGCCAGCCCTCGCCCCGCTCACAGATCTGGGGGGCATACGCCCTCACGCTCGGCTGGGAATGCATGCAGCGGCGGGAGCTGTCCTTCCGCCAGCCCGGCCCCTTCACTTTGGTGCCCAGGGTTGTCACCCTGCTCTACCCTCTCTCCCCCTGCTTGCTATGGGACTGTTTACAAATGGGTCCTGGTACAAAAAACGGTTGAGAACTACTCACCTATAACACCAACATGTGAAGGCCCACGTTGATTCACGGGTTTCTTTTATGATAATTAGCATTAGAAAACCCTTGGATAACATGATCTAATCTTCCTGTTTTAAGCCTCAAAGCTGTCAAGGGGAAGTTCAGCACAAGCCCCTGGGAAAGCCTGGTGTTCATGGGGCTCCTCCCAAGAGGGAGCACTTAGGTCCTCTGAGGCAAGGATGAAACACCACCAGAGAATACTAAGTGATGGATACCCCACCTTTCCCCCTCCAAACATGCCACATGCAGAAGTTTGAGAGGTGAATTAATGTGTCACATGGGGGAGTGCAGGAAAAGGGATGCATACCTCAAGAGTTCGGAGGAACCAGCAGCCTGTTTCAAAGTAAAGCATCTTGCCCTCAAAGCAGAGAAGAGGGAGTGGAGGAAGGGCAGGGGGGAAGGAAATTGCAGCCTTTAGCCAGCCTCCTTTCCCCTGCAGAAAGACCTGCAACTTCTGTAGACAGGTCTGTGGCTCAAAGATTGGACTCTGAAGTCGCCTCAAGATCCATCAGAGAGCTGTGGCAGAGATCATCCTCAAATCAAAGGATTGTGGCTGCTGACAAGACAAAAAATCAAAGTTAAGGTTACTTATATGACACTTATATAACAGAAGAGTCACCCACCTCCCACTCTACTTTGGCAACAAAAGCCATAAAAAAAACCTGAAGAGGCCATTTCTCCACAACGCCTAATTAGAATTCCTGTTTATACAACTATGCAACAAGTGTCATAACCACTGAGCAGCTGGTTGAAAGAGATTCCCATTGGGATGCTGAGCTGCCTCACCTTGTTTCCAGCTGCACAGTCACAATTAAACAGGCTAACTATACATGAGAGATCTCCTAATTTGGCTTCCAATAGTAACCACTGATTGCAAGAGGCAAATATTGTGTCTTCCCTAAAGAATCAGGTGCTAGCAACCTTGTGAAAAAACGGCACTGTGTTTGCTGACATTAGAAATAAAGTGCTATCTATGGTTTTAGAAAAGACAGAACTGACTTTCCAGACTTCCCATAACTCACAGAGAAAAATATTAAGGGCTGGATCCTCGGCCATATAAACAAGCACAGTTGAAATTAATCAAGCTTTTTTCTATTATTATTATTTATATCAGCCAGAGACTTGGCCCAATATGGAAATAGCAAATAGAGGGTGGAAAATGAAACATTTCTAAGTTTAAATATTTCAAGGAGGGAAACATGCCTAGACTCCCTGTTTCCAGCATGATATCAAAGGTGATCACTCTAATGGCTGGCTGTTTCCTTTCTCCTATACAATATTCTACCATTAAACCCCAGGCTTCTCCTTTGTGACCAAAACATTTTTACTTTGGTATTATGAGAGGCTACTATATTCCAGAATCAAACACTATTTTACTGTCAGGACTACCTTATCAGGAAGTTTAAGTTGTCCTGGAGAACATTCCCACAACCCTGCACCCACTTTTGCACTGCATGAATCAGAAACACTGCACAGCTGTAAATTATGGCAAAAGAGACTGCTATCTCTTCCTGAGCTCATTCATTCCCTTGAGCAACCAAGTCCTTGCTCTCCTGCTGGGAGGGCAGCATTTACAATTAGATATTCAAACAAGGCACTAACCTTTCCTGACTTATACCTGATCCTGCATTTGACTCTGTAAGCACCGCACTTCTGTTTCTTCAGCAACCTGCCATCTGAAAAACCATTGCAAGGATGCTTGTTCTGTCCTTAACAAGCTTCCCACCATACTAATAGTGGTGACAATGTTTTATAAATTTAACTACCATCAGGAGTTCCTTTTAGGAGGTAAAATAATTTCTTAGACTTTTGCTATAATAAACCTCTCAAGTTTTCTGTATTTTAGTGTCAATATTACCCCAAACTATAAGTACTAGGGCTATGCGAAACAGCACTGTTTCATTTTGACTTCTGTTTTGCCATTTCAAAGGGACAGTTTCATTTTGTTGTTTTGTTTCATTTTGAAGCACTGTTCCATTTCATTTTGTCGAAACTGTTTTGCTGTTTCAACATGTTTCGATGTTTTGCCCATAGGCTATAATGGGGAATCATCAAAATGCCTATAACTTTGTAATTTCTTGCCTAATAAGGATGAAAATTGCAGAGATGGTAGCCCCTTCTGTGGGGCTGCCAAGTTTCAAGGAGACAGATGCAGGGGTTTTCACAAAACTGCACCTCAAACAGTTGAAAGCAAAACTCGTATCACTTGCCAGCAGCAGCAGCCTGCTGTCATCCCACGTGCAGATCTGGGGGCTGATGGGCTGTGGGGGTGTGCCAGACTCCTCCCAGGGGTGTGGGCCCCCAGATCTGTGTGCCAGATGACAGGACATCCAAGGGAAAGCCAGTGGCCAGGACTGCGCTCGGAGCCAGGGCTGCGATACAAGTGGCTCTGCCAGCACCATGGAGCTCAGCCCGACAGCTGGAGGGCCAGTGACAAAGCCACTCCAAGCGCAGCCCTGATGAGCACAACCTGGCAGCAGGAGGCAGTGGAGAGCCACTGGCCAGGGCTGCGCTCAGTGCGGATCCGCCAGTGGCTCTCCGCTGCCTCCCGCTGCCAGGCTCAGCTCTGTGGGGCTGCAGAGCCTCCTGCCACTGGGCTGCACTCGCCAGGGCTGCACTCGGACCCAGGGGAGTGCTCGGAGTGTCTCCGCCACTGGCTCTCCCACTGCCAGGCTGAGGTCTGTGGGGCTGGCGGAGCCACTCAGAGTACAGCCCTGGCTCTCCCCTGCTTACCACCATGAAGCTGCTTTGAAACTCAAAATGCTTTGAAACTTTCAAAATGTTTTGGGTGCCCTCATTTCATTTTGAAGCTGTTTCAAAGCCTTTTGTTTTGTTTCGATTTCACTGTTTCAAGCTTGAAACACGTCGAAACAGCTTTGAAATGAAACACCCATTGACATTTCACACAGCCCTAGTAAGTACTAGCACAGGGTTCAGCAACTCCCTGACGTGTGCCAGAACATCATACATGAAGGCATTTTGCTTGGCATGCGTGCCTCAGTGGAAAGTGGGGAATGGGCCAGGGCTGTGCTACCACAACACTGATCAGGCTCCTCACAGCTCCCCCACTGTCTTCCCAGAACAACTGCCCACTTCTGGGAACAAGATGGGCTGGAGCTCTGCAGACCCCAGTGTAGCTGGTTGCAGCCTCCCCACTGCCTGCCATGAGTACCCAGATCCATGGCGGGTGGCAGGGGCCTGCCCAGAGCCCGGGCTGGCTGTGGCAAGTAGCTAGGAAGCTCCAAGCAGCTGCATGGGGGTCCACAGAGCCTTGGTTCGGCTGGTTACTGGTGATGGGCGCATGCACACCTGGGCCAGACTGCCTGCTACAGCCAGCCCAGGCTCTGGGCAGGCATCAGGGTCTGCAGAGCCCCAGCCTGGCTCATTACCAGACACAAGCACGTCAGGGAAGGGAGGGGCCTTGGCTGTGCTGCCACAACAAGGACTGGACCCCTTGCACCTCCCCTGCCATTCACCCCTGGCATGCCAACATCTTCCATGTAGAGCTTGGGGGTATTTTAGACGCTCTTTCCAAAAGTGTTGCCAACCCCTGCCCTAGTATCTGTATCCAGTATGAAAAGGGGTTTTGAAACATGGGTTGACCAAGAGTAGTCAGAAGCATTTTCTTCAATATTGAAAAGGTTAAATCCACCTCTCTCACTTAAATGGTTTCCCCTTCTTACCCAATGTATGCTGCAATTTTGCTGTATTGGTAAACTGAGAAAACTTCTGTAACAAGGGCCATCAACTACAGCCTTACAAAACTCTATACATCTGTGAGTATCTGGAGAGTTAGCCAGTTCTTGACAGCCTCAATTTTCTTGTTGTCAGTGGAAATTTCCCTCTCACTGATTGCACGCCAAAGGTAAATTACCCCTTCTTGAAACAAATCACGTCTTTATATTCAATTTCAGTTTGGTCCCCTTCAGCTTGTCTCAGACCATTTGCAAACATATCCATTTTTGTTTAGCATGCGCCACAATATCATCTAGGTATAACAAACAGCCTAGAAGAGGCACACTATGTAGCAACTTCTCTGCTAGCTTTTTAATGACGGCTGATACACTTCACAAATGAAAGCTGTCACTTTAGATTAGCATGGGTCTTGTCCTGCTGTGAAAATAGTCTCTTCCTTGGCCTTCGAATCCACTTTCACTTGCCAATATCCGACAGAAGATCCAGTATGGAAAAGGAGGTTGAATCTGATGTAGCATCCAGGATATAATCTATGGTAATTTGTAAAAATCCATTGAAATGACCTCACTTGCCTTTTTAAAAAAAAATAATTCACACAGAATCTGGTACTGCAAGCTTTATCTTTAATCACAGCTCTGTGTGAGACCTAAGAACTGGTTAAAGACTCAATTTTGCCTTTGTAATTAATTTCCTTGATGGCCTGCAATGCATCTTTTCCACTGAAAAACAATGGCATGGCTGTTAAAGGGGCAGTCTCAATCTTAGGCTGGCCTAGTGCAGTATAACCCATTCTTTGGTGCATCAAAAAAACAACGCCAGATCCTCAACAATAAAGTCTAACATAATTCCACTATTCCTCAATTAAGCATGGAGTGCTGTACAGCAACAAGACCAATGGAAATTCGGAAAGTTCATTTTCCTTCTTCCACATATATGGCTTTCTTCTATACTAGCGTGTCCAAGATTCACCGGCCCACATTTTGCAGGCCCAGTTCCCCTTTTCTTTTATTTGCTTCTTGTCAGAAACATTCAATATAAAACACAGGGATCCATTCCTACTTTGGCTTCCAAAACAGATTTAGCAGCTAAGAATCCCATAAGACTCTGGGTCTCAAAGCAGGTTTGGAATGCTATCCCTTTTTCCTTTGCTGGAAACTAGCACATCATTTAGCTGATAAATGGTTTCAGCCTTTGCAAGCAAGACAATTTATTTACTTCAAAATCCTTACAATTAATTTGTTTCATTAGGGCAGCATTTTTAAAAGAAACTTGCAGTAAGTTTATAAGACTTCTTTCCTGGTATTTATTACATGCGTATTCATCATACTGAAGTCCAAGCTGATTATTAGTACATTGTCTCCCTTTGCTAACCAAAAATCCAGGTCCAGTTCTCAAAATCAGTTATCCTAATTTGTGGACAAGTGTATGTTCCCCAATCTCTGCTTCCATTTAAGGCCAATTAAGTGCGTCTGTTCTGGATCCCTATTCCTTAGCCTTTTTAGCATATCTAATCTAGTAATTCTTCTGTTTGAACTGCTAAATAGAGAACAGAATGACAAAGGGTATAACAGTGGTTAAAGAGTAATTAACCCTGGATTTTATTCCTTAGTAAATTTACTCGATAGGACAGATAAGATACGTGACTAGTTTGCCCGAGCAGGCTGCCCACAAATGACACTATCACAGCACCTAGCAGGGAAAGCCAATTTACATTGACCAAAAATCTACCATAGGATAGCACTGTCAAGGGAAGCAGAAACACAACTAGTACATTGGTGTAACTTACACACATGTATAGTTACTCCTCTGAGGGGTGACTTTACCCTGGACTGAGGTGACTAACAGCACCATAAGAATGTATATTGTGAGTCTGCTCTGTTTTTGCTACAAAGCCAATTTACTAAATAGTAAATGTATTGTGCCCACATCAGAGAAATAATATAGTCTTCAGGAGGCTTGAGGCAAACAGCTGACCTATCTTCACTTATAACTGTGGCATGTAGTTTAATGGAAGAGGACATTTAAGGGCAGATCCTGCTACAGAAGTAGAACCAAAATAGTTGTTACATCTCAAATCATCCTGCTTTCTGTATCAAATACTATACAAGAACCAAATACTCTTCTGTTTCTCAAACTTTTAATGTCAGGGACCTAGTTCAGAGATAATGACTCAGAGAGTCAGGCGACCACCAAAATCATGTAAGATAAACTAATGAATCTCTGTCTGATTCTAACAACTTTCATTACTGTTGGTCTGGGCCTCAAGCTAGGGTTCTTTCAGCCTTCCAGTTCCCCCAATTAACATTTGTTTGGGGGAAAGGATTTTATGTGAGGAGACAATCTTGTAAGCCATAGGTTCTCCAATGCACCCATGCAATTATATGCTGTAGGCTTTGATGCATGCTTAAAGCTGTATGCCAAGGAAAAACTGATGGGAACAGGAGCCAAAAATCACCCTATCATTTGAGTATTTATTTTCTGTTTCTATAACACCCTGGTTTGTTGACTTCAGAAGCAGCTTTGGGTACTGTCTGGGCTACTTGCCTATTCTATTCCTTCCAACCTGTACAAGTGCTGTGGTAACATCTGCTGTTTTCCAAAAAAAAGGCTCTGTTCAAGAGACCAGATAGATAGAACAATGTCAACTTTTCTCTGGACAAACAGGGAACTAAGTTTGTGAGAAAGGGCCATTTCTTAGCCAATAGCCAGAAATTTCTTGTTCTCTTTGGTGAAAGTCTGAAAAGAAAAGCAACTCTCATTAAAAGTATTTATATCTTATCAATACAATTGAACATGTTCTAGAAGGAGTAAGGTTTGGTTTGTCAGTAAACCCTATACTTAATGGCTTCATTTCAGGTTACCAAGATGGAAAAATATACTATGTAGATAAGTTAGGAGAAATAGCCTAGGTGTCTTAACTCCTTACAGAAAGGGCACGTCTACATGTGCACTTTAAAATAGGCTAATGAATATTAATGCACATTAAAGTGTCACTGAAAAAACATGCTATTTAGTAAATGCACATTTAAATAGACTAATGTGCATTAAGCGTCACTTAAAAACCATGGGCATTTATACACATGATGGAGCTCTGCTCTGATGTGTGCCAATTAGCACACGTTGGAGCAAACGAGTCTGCAGCAAGTCTGCTGGAGAGTGCTAATTAGTGCACTCCAGCAGCCTCTGCATCACATGTATTAAGTGTCCCCACATTTCAAAATGGCAGCAAGGGTGCTTTAACTAAAGCTCAAATGAGCTTTAGTTAAAGCACCCGCAGCTCTTGGAGCCATGCTGATTAAAGCGCCCCCCACCCCCAGAGCACATGTATAAATGCCCCTACATACTAGATTTAATGCACATTAACTAAAGCATGTTAATGCATATGTAGATGCACTCAAAGAGTCCAAATATTCCTCAAACTAATAAATTACCCTTACACTCATAGTCTACCACTAGACCTCAAGCTTTTCAGGGCCATACATGTCTGCCATACCCAAAGGCTTGCCTTCCCTTTGCAGAAACCTGAGGCAGGTCTTTTTTGCAGACCTCAAAACTATACTTCCCTTCAAGAATCTTTTTTGTTTTGTCTCAGGTTCTTATCTCTGCTTCTCATCTTCTTATAAGTGTGTCTAATGAATATGATAGGGGGTCAGCAACAGGACATCAAAGCAAATAAAACTGGTATTGGCAGATATATGCTACTCTCTTCTTTCCTGTGTGTAGCAACCAACCCCTGCTTGACCTAGTCTCTTGTATCCATAAAATTCCTCTTTTACACACGACAGGCATCTAATATTCATAATCTTATACATCATCCCCATTCTTCACACAGTGTGCATCTATTTGTGTGATTAATGTGCACAAGTAAATTCCGGAGCAGTATTTTGCTCCCAGGCACGCTGTTTGAATGTGCACCCAGGAACAAAATTTTCAGAGCATATTGCTCTGGAGTTTATTCATGTGCTCTAGGTGGGGCCCAGTCAAAGCAGCCTCAGGCACAAGGGGCATTTTTCTCCTGGCCAGGACTACCATGCATTGTGCATTTTCCCCACGTATTTTTCAGGTCTAGCTTCGTGCTAGGAGAATCATAGAAAATTAGGGGTGGAAAGGACCTCAGGAGGTCATCTAGTCCAACCCCCTGCTCATGGCAGGACCATCCCAAATTAGATCATCCCAGCAAGGATTTGTCTAGCTGGGTCCTAAAAACCTCCAAGAATGAACATTCCACCACCTCTCTGGGTAACCTATTCCAGTGCTTCACCACCCTCCTAGTGAGAAAGTTTTCCTTAATATCTAACTTAACCTTCCCCTGCTGCAACTTGAAACCATTGCTCCTTGTTCTGTCATCTGCCACCACTGAGAACAGTCTAGTCCATCCTCTTTGGAACCACCCTTCAGGTAGTTGAAGGCAACTATTAAACCCTTCCTCAGTCTCCTCTTCTCCAGACTAAATAAGCCCAGTTCCCTCCCTCAGTCTCTTCTCATAAGTCCTGTCCCCCAGCCCCCTAACTATTTTCATTGCCCTCCACTAGACTGTCTCCAATTTGTCCACAACCTTTCTGTAGTCGGGGGCGGGGCAAAACTGGACACAGTACTCCAGATGTGACCTCACCAGTTCCAAATAGAGGGGAATAATCACTTCCCTTGATCTTCTGGCAACACTCCTATCAATACAGCCCAGTATGTCATTAGTCTTTTTGGCAACAAGGGCACACTGCTGGCTCATATTCAGCTTATTGTCCATTGTAACCCCCAGGTCCTTTTCTGCAGAGCTGCTGCCCAGCCAGTCAGCCCCCAGCCTGTACTGGTGCATGAGATTGTTCCATCCTAAGTGCAGGACTTTGCACTTGCCCTTATTGAACCTTATGAGATTTCTTTTCCTCCAGTCCTCAGACTTGTCTAGGTCTCTTTGAATCCTTACTCTACCCTCCAGAGTATCAACTACTCCTCCCAGTTTGGTGTCATCTGCAAATTTACTGAGGGTGCACTCTGTGGTATCATCCAGGTCACTGATGAAGATATTGAACAAAACCAGCTTTAAGACTGACCCCTGGAGCACTCCACTTGATACCAACTGCCAACTCTAGACATTGAGCCATTGACTACTACCCTCTGAGCCCGATGATCCAGCCAGTTTTCTATCCACCTTACAGTCCATTCTTCCAACCTATACTTCTTTAGCTTGCCTGTGAAAAAGTTGTGGGATACTGT
Source organism: Alligator sinensis (assembly GCF_000455745.1). Lineage (NCBI taxonomy): Eukaryota > Metazoa > Chordata > Crocodylia > Alligatoridae > Alligator > Alligator sinensis. Next base: position 2,189,391 of record NW_005841931.1, on the reverse strand, counting down.
GACAGGAGACAAACTCCAGGCCAGATCAAGTTGGGCTGCCCAACAGTCTAGGGCAGTCTGCCTTAATTTTCCTGCCATGACTTGAATGTTAATATGATTTATGAAGCGGGAGGCTGCCTTTACATTACTCCAATGCCAGGCGGCACTGTCCACAGCTCCATACCTTTCCTATACCATGTCCCATGCCTGTCAAATGGCATCCAGATTATTATTAGCCATGTACATTATTATTGTTCATCCCGGTTCGTGGCCAGGTCAAATTCAGCCTACTGTTGGGCCTCTATCATGCACACACTCACTCAGGCCCCTCTCACAGCAGCCTCTTACACTCCGCCCATCACTGGCCACATTCTATTGTTCTGCTCCATTGAGCAACCCCCCTTGGGCCATTGGGCTTGCCTACTCCCGCTCCAGCATGACACGCAGCACCTTTGGTTCACTTGAGCTCCCCTACTCTACATTGCCTTTCCTTGTACTGAACACTGGGCTGCTTTTGCCCCCAGCCCCTCACCAGGCAACAGCTCTTGTGTTCTCACACTTGGGGCTGGCCCATGTACTGCCCTTCAAGCCACCCTAGCAGCCCTACTTGGTATGCCCCGATGCAATCCTTCAAGCTGCCTTCTGCAGCCCTACTCTGCACCCCAAATTGCGCAGTCCTTCAGGCACCCTACTGTGCCCTACTCTATGTGGGCCCACACTGTCACTATTCACAACACCACTACCCCGCTCTGAGGTCTCCAGGACCCTTTGTCCCTGCTGGCCTCAGGTCTTATTAACGGGCGTGCCTGGCTCCACTGCTCCCACAGTTCTCACAACTACCCACCCGATGGTGGGGGCTGGAGGCAAGGCAACCCTCCCCACCTTTCATTGTGGGGAGTAACCAGTCTGGTATTTCTTGGGGGCTGTCCCATCACAGGCAGCCCTGCCAAACTCCCCTTACCCAGCAGGGTGCGGTTTTAGGTCATTCCTAGGACCAGAAGCCTCCAAATAATTCCCATAGCTCCTTCCCTTACCTCCAAGGATGTTCCTGAGCTCAACCAGCTGATGTTTCTCTCTCTCTGGATGGCCGAAAACTGCTGCCTTACTCCATAAGAACTGTGTCCTAACATGGCCACCCTAATCAGACACTTACTGGTTGCCTGCCTCCAGCCCTTAAAGGTGCACTGCCATAGAGACCATCTCAAAAGCCTTGCTAAAGTCAAATACTCCGTTGCCTTTGCTCAGCTTTTTTCAGTATCACCTTGCTGCACCTCTTAGTTTGTTTTATGACAAATCTGTCTCAAAATCCTCATCTCCTTCACCCTCCTCATGGACTACTGTTATTTATCTCTTGCCCAATATTCTGATCTATACAATGGCCCTGGTCTTATCACTGTTTTTCAGATTTTTTCAATTCAAATTAATTGACATTTTCCTGTTACAAACAATTCCATTAACCTCCTTCCATTTTATCCATGCCTTATTTATTCTGTTCCTAATTTCCTACTCTCTCTCTCCATTTTTACTTCCTACACAGTAGACCAGGGATACTCAAAGTTTTACACAGTTGGTACTTGCTGCTTATCCAGTGCCACAGATGTGTTAGCCTCTTAAAATATGCATCACATGTACTCTTATGTTTTTTATGCTGATACAAAGACTAGGCCTATTCAGAATATTCCTCCCTCTACAAATCTATACCTAAATATAGCGAGTGCTACATGTCCTCTGCTTTCTGCAGTCAAGACAATATAATCCATGAACATCACGCAACAAGAAGAATCCTTACAAATGTCTTTGGTGAGCATATCCAATATTGACACACACAAATGTCTCCCTGCTCATAATGCTGACCTTTGGTTCCCAAATTTTGATGGACCCCAACTTCTCAAACTCTCTGCATGTGGCTCTAACTTGTGTTATTAAGCCTGTATAAATGTCACCATGTATAAATCATCAACAATTATATTGAAAAGATTAGGCTCAAACTACCATAGAGTTGATTGGAATAAGAATTCATTTAATCTCCTGCACTGTGGTACCAGAAAAGATGACAAAAGTCAGACCTAGTTTATGATTAATTGAACTTAAAAGGAATGAGTTTTAGGTATAGATTTACTATAACATTTCCTCCTCAATCATAACCTAAATAGACAGGTCACTGAAAAAGTTCTGCAGCCATTTATACATTTAATCCCTTTCATTAAAAGTTGCTGGTCATCCACATTTAATCCCTTTCCCCACACAATTTTGTTAACAAGTCCTTCCATCGTATCATGATATGTGCCTTTCCTAAGTTAATAAGTAGTATCAGAAAATATCCAGACCTTGCAAAGTCCTTACTCACATCTATTTTCAATATTACCATCCTAATCCAATGTACATCATCTATTCCTGAAGCCACTTTGGTTTCAAACAAAAAGACAAAAATGTCTCCCTGCTCATAAAGTACGTACCAAAGATTAATCAAATGGTACATTAAGATGAGGCATTCACAGGTGAATGCAACAGGTTTTGGAGGTTCTGGGATTGCCTGACTTCTCTGTCAGGTTATAAAATAAGAAACACTGGGTGCATCCATATGAGACACTTTACTGTGAATTAAATTAATCTAATACACAGTAAAGTGTCACCATCTCCATGTATGCAGCAATTACTGTGCATTAGATTAATTTAAAAGCACCATCTGCCAGTACCTACTAATGCACCAAAGCACACATATAGATGCTAACCAGGAGCAAACTGCTCCCAGTGATCCCAAGCATCAGGGGGCCACAACTGCTGCTTGGCTAAGCCCCAAGCCCCAGGGGGTGGAGGAAGCTATCCCAGCTCCCTCCCAGCTGCCAACCCCAATCTCCACACAGGGCTGATCTCCATGTGGCTGGGAGGAAGCTGCCCCCGGAACCCAGCTCTGACCCTGTGCCCTATGAATTTTCTGCACAGAAAATTCAGGCACGTTAGTTGAACATGTAGTTGTACCCACTGAATCCCACATCTGCCTAGTAAGCTTATAGCCACATTTTCAACAGGAGTTGTTGGGCATTAGAGCACTCCTGGAAATTTGGCCCATAATCCTCACCTTTAGTACACTACTTTGTCAACAAAGGAATGCTCTGCGGTAGTGATTTGACCTTCCCTAGTGAAACAACTGAGTAGGACTTCCTCCCTCCCTCTATCTCCCCTGTTGATGAGAAAGGACTTTCTCCGACTCTCTTTAAAATCTCCAGCCATAAGCCCCAGGACAAGATGGTAACATCCTACCCCAAGTCATTTATGTTCCCTTTGCCCACAGTCCCTACTTTTACTCATCTCGCTCTTCACAGGGTCCTGCCAGACTGCTTATTGTGCGGGCCGGGAGCGGTCCGAGGCTTTCGGGGGTGCGCGGTGGTGCTGTGGCCAGCACCCCTGGCATGTGGGTCGGGGAATTCGGCACGGCAGACTAGAATTAGGCATGGACGCGTAGAGGTTGATTAAAGATTATTTTACTTACACCGTAGATGGTCGCGGTGCAGGCAGGAAAACTTGCTTGCGTTGCAGTTACAGATAGGAAAGAAGAAGAGCAGACAAGAGTTCTAACCGCGAACTCTGGTCCAAGGCCGGCTGAGAGCTCTAGAACCGCGAGCCTGTCAAATCAACCGGACGAAATAACCCGAAGAGCTCTGGATACCACGATGAGAGTCCAAAAGGTGACTCTCCACGAGAGCGCAGGGAAGGGTACGTCGAGGGATCAGGCAGCGACGGGGAGAGGCTAGAGGTTGATCAGGCCCCTGTATCCTTCTTAAGGCACACGCTGGGTTCGTTAAGCTCCACAGCGTGCTTAGAGTTCTTCACGAGATGTGAAGTCCTCCTTCTCCTCCTCCACGAGATGGTTGTGGAGTCCTCCAACTTGGGCAGAAACTGCTGTAGCCTCTTATATGTCTAGCAAGCCAATCGCTAGCCACCACGTGGGAATAATTTAGAAACAGCCAATAGTGGGACACAAATTTACATACAGGTGGTGGGAACTCCTTTGCACCGGGGTTTTCTCTATGCAACTGAGAACTGCACCGTGCAAAGAAAGCTTCTCGTGGCGGGAAATAATTCTGCAGTGCCGAAGCACACACAAAATCATACCCTTTGGGTCATGACACTTATCACTATGTTTTCATATAGGACTTCTCTCTCAGCCTTTTCTTGAATTGCTTCCTCAGCCTTTTTGAAGGAGTGACTGTTTTATCCCTGATCTCTGTTGGCTTAACCAGAAACTTGATTTGTATTGTGATGCCTTTCCTAGCTCTTGGTCACATTTCCTGGACTATGCTAAACTTTCATTCGGCGAGATGTATTCAGCTGTGTAATAGCCTCCTCAAGGAAAGTGATAACTACCTCATATCTTGGGACTCAACTGGACAGAACACTAGAAAAATGTATTGTTAAGAATATGATTAGATGGCACCAAAGGCTCTTTTCAGTCTAATGACTCAAAACCTACAATATTATTGTTATCTCTTACCCAAGATTTTATTGCAAATGGTACGTAAATCTGAAATACCTGACTTAACATTATTATTTCTTCCTTACTCTCATATTGGTTTTTTGTTGATGGCATTAGGAATTGAATTTAACTACTCACCACAGATATAGAAAATGTATGTTCAGGCATTAGGGTATTCTCTAGGAACACATAACAGAAAGGTAGTGTTAGAATGATGCTGTAGCTATGATGATCCAGAAAATATGCAAGAGACAAGGATTTCATAGGGTGAAATTGGACCAACTGCAGAGTTCAAAGAGAGTTAGACAAACTTTTGAATGCAAGACATTCTTCATAACAAAAAGAAACAGAACTAATGGAATGATTTATGTTTTTAATGGAAGGGTAGAGACAAGCAAATCAGGGATTGATTTAACTGTTAAGACACTTCTAACCCATACATTCTCCTAAGTGATCCTACTCAGCATTTGTCTGGCATGTTTTCCTAAGCATTTGATGACGAAAGCATAAATGCAAGGGAAGTGCATCCATTCTCAACCCTTCTCTGAGGTAGCTAAAGGATGCATTTACAGGGATGAGGAACTACACACATTGACAGTTAATTTAAGTGAATCAACAATGGACATAAGTATCTGAAATCTATTTGTCTTGAGAACTTGAAAGGCAAAAATTATGCTTACAGATGGTATCTCTACCGAGTTTCTTCCAAGAGGGATCTGTGTTTAGAAGTGCTATCTCTGAGTTGTCTGTCAGAGTCCTAATGGCAACTGCAGGGTAACAGATGTTAAAACTGAGAAACTAAGACCAGTGAAGGTTTGGGAGGTTATCCAATTACATTTTTTATACTTTAATATAGGAGAGTAACAGAACAGAGCAATACTGCCCACATGAATAGTTAGAAGGCACCAGGTGCAACTTCTGCTAATATGCATTCACAGTGAGGAGGCTTCCTGAAATGAGCAGCAGTAGTCTGAAGCATAGGTAATGCATAGGGGGCCATGGTGGGGCACATGCCCCCCCCAAAAAATTGGCCCTCGCCAGCTGGAAAGTGGGGAGTGCCGGCTGGTGCCCCCCCGGAGAAGCGCTGGTGGCATTTCTGCTTTGCTGCCAGTACTTCTGGTTTGCCCCAGTGGCGATTGGCTCCTGGGGGGCCCTTTCCCCTGGTCAGTGATCGGCAGCTGGTGCCCCACCAGAGCCAGGAGGCACTAGTCGTCCATGGTCTGAAGGAAAAAACTTTTCCCCTCAAATTCTTTTTGGCAATATTTTACGAAACATAATATTAAGGTCAGGTAAAGGCCACGTTAACTAATATTTCTGGCAGTAAAAGTTATTGTTAGGTGCTAAATTCTACATGGGTTTTGATCTTTGAAAAAGTTTCCCTTTGAACTTCCATTTAAGTCACCTGTGAGACTCAAAATACTGTTAGGACATGCTTATGTATTTAATAAACATGCTCAGTGCAGTTAGCCTTTAATTGTCTCAAGATTCAAACCAATGCTGCCTCCTTTTTTAACCCATTAATTGAATTTATACACTGGAAATATTTTACTTTGTTTTATGTTATTACAGTCTGCAAAAAATGACACTAATAGCCCAATTTTATACAATTATACTAATGCAAAGCATAATGCAAATCATTAAATTGAATTCCCACAGCACAATCCTACTGTTTCCTTGGTTGTCACATACAAATTACAATCTGAGGTCTGCATGTTAGAGAAAATGCTGTTAATGTAAAATGGAGTACTTTTTTCAGGGGTCTTCTACCATGTAAGAGGTTTTTACTGTCTGCAGCCAGAGGCACATTAAAGAAATCTAATTTGTGTGAACATTTTAGATAGATTTGCTGCTGTATCATTATGAGAATAACTAAAACTCTCTTACCCCAATTGTTTCTCTACAGGCCTTTTCAGTTGCACAGGTACAAAAGGAGAGGGAATGGGACTGAAGGCTAAACTGGGAATTTCCTCCCTTTTACTGTGGTTCTGGAGTACATGAGGTTATGATATTGTCAGTAGCACTGCCAGCCCTACATACTCAAAACTTATAAGATTAGCACATTATTAATGCATTTGTAGTTTTATTTGCCTGCTGGATTTTGTTCCTTTTGAATTCACATCTTCAATTTACTCTCCAGGACCAATAACATTAGAAATATATGGGGGGTTTTTTATTTTTACTTGAAAGTTGAGATTGTCTCAGTCACATGGCTCCAGGATCTGGGACTTTAAGGTGGGGAAAAAAACATCAAATGCCACAAGGCTCTTCAGTGTTTATAACACACTGCTAGCTTTCCCAGTCCAAGTGTAAGGGAAACACATATTACATTCTTTGAAAGGGTCGAGAATTTTCTTTGTTTTAAATGCACTAAAAATCTCCCCTTCTCACATGGGTGGATCTAAGACTTCGAAGGGGAGGGACATTGCAAGGACATCATAGGATACTAGATCAATGGCCTTTTGGAAGTCAAGGTCTACAATGTCAACCTGCTTTCTCGTGTCCAGGTGGCAAGTTATCTGGTCATAGAAGGAGATGAAGTTGGTAAGGCAAGACCTGCCTGTGATGAAGCCATGCTGTCTGTCATTCAGAATCTTACCTTCTGCAAGCTTATCACAGATAGACTCCTTGATGAACTTTTCTAGGATTTTCCCTAGGATAGAAGTTAAGCTCATTAGCCTATAGTTACCTGGGTCCTCCCTCCTGACCTCCTTGTGGATGGGCACAACATTGGCCCTCTTTCAGTCCTCAGGGATTTCTCCAGAGCACCACGAGTTGTGAAAGATTTTCATCAAGGGTTCCACAGTGACTTCAGCCAGCTCCTTTAGCACCGTCGGATGAAGATCATCTGGTCCTGCTGACTTGTATACGTCTAATTTTTTAATTGATCATACACCAATTCTACGGCAATAGTAGGAAGGTGATTATTCCTACCGTGCTCATCCTGTACTCTACCTGGCATGATTTTCCCCTTGGTCCGGTGAAAGACCAAGGCAAAGTAGTCATTCAGGAGTTCAGCTTTCTCTTGGGTACCAGTAACCAGTTCTCCTGCGTTGTTGAGCAATGGCCCCACACTCCCATTTGTTTTCCTCCTGTTCCCTATGTACCTAAAGAAGGACTTCTTGTTGTCCTTGATTCCCATTGCTAATCTAAGTTCGGTCACCACTTTAGCCTGTCTTATCTTTTCCCTGAAAATGCAGGCCATCATGGAATAGTCCTCCTTGGGGCCCACCCCAATCTTCCATTGTTTATAAGCTTCTTTCTTCTTTATTAAGAGGACCATAATTTTTGAAGTCCAAGACATCAATCCTGTTATGTGATTTGTCTGTCTTATGTCGGACAGTGAATATGATGGTGAATATGATGGTTTCATGGTTACTGTCGCCTAGACTTCCCTCTATATTTAAGCCAGTCACCAGGTCGCGTCCTTTGGCCAGGACCAAGTCTAGCAGAACATCACCTCTGGTTGGTCCATGCACCTCCTGAGTCAGGAAGAGCTCCTCAACACAGGTCAGGAAGGATCGTAACCAATCAAGCTTGGCCGAGTGTTCCTCCCAGGAGATGTCTGGATAATTAAAATCATCCATGATGACCATGCCACGTGCATGTGTGGCCTCAGTCAATTCTCAGGTGAACTCCAGATCGAGTTCCTCCCCCTGGTTTGGTGGTCTGTAGTATACACCTACAGTTAGGTCTCTCTTGCCATGTTCCCCCTCCCCGCCCCCGACAACTTGACCCAGAGGGCTTCAAGCTGTCCATTTGTGGAGTCAATGTTGGCCTCCAAGGAGGAGTACTGCTCTTTCACATAGAGAGCAATACCTCCACCTTTTTTCCCCGCCTGGTCCCTTCTATGCAGGGTGTAGCTCTCTATAGCTATGCTCCAGTCATGTGAGGAGTCCCACCAGGTTTCCGTAACCCCTACTAGATCATAATGCACACCGGAGAGTAGGAGGGCTAGCTCCTCCTGCTTGCTCTCCATGCTCCTGGCATTAATATACAGGCACCCGAGTCCTCCTACTGAGGCCCTCGTCTTCCTGTCCCACTGATGGAGAACTATTCCTTCAGCTCCCGCAACAGTGGTTCTCCCAGTGTCCCTATCTACAGTGCTTACTTGTATTTTGGTCCCTGGACATGTTTGAATTTGAAGCCTTCTCAGTGAGACCGGCATCAGAGTCACTGATTCACTTCCTCAAAGCAGCCTTCCCTTCTGGGACTGTGGCCTGAAACAGGGAGCACAGAAGAAAAGACTACCTGGGCCCCCAACCCCTTGAGCCCAGCCTCCAGAGCCCTGTAGTCACCCATGACCCAGTTTGGATTACTCCTGGCTGTGTCATTAGTTCCCACATGGATGAGGAGCATGGGGTAGTAGTCGGAGGGCTGGATGAGCCTGGGGATCTTCTCTGCTACATCTCAGATGTGAACCCCTGGGAGGCAGCAGACCTCAGGGGCTAGGGGGTCTGGACAGCAGATGGGTCCCTCAGTGCCTCGCAGGAGGGAGTCTTCTGCCACCACCACCTTGCACCTCGGGGTAAGAGGTATTGATCACTGTGGTACCTAAATACCAAAATCTACATTCTCACACATACACACACATGTTAATCAATGGACTAACAGTGGTTTGGCTATCGGTAAGGTTATTCATAAAAGGATTAGAGCAATGTGGAGACTGTCCTGGGATCCAAAACAAAGCTTTTTTTCTTCATGTGATGATTTTTTAATAGGTAGTCAGGGCATGATTTAGATTCTCCTACTTTGATTCTACCATAAGGAGCAAGTTTCACCAAACAAAATAGGTATCCCCAGAGAGACCAATGGAACCAACCTTCCAGGAAAACCATAGAAGCAGAGTTAATTCCCAACCCTTCCATCTTGATATGATGGTGCCCTATCATGTGGCATCCTTAAAATAAAGGTAGGGAAGTTGTCCTGTCTCCACTCTGAAAAGCACCAGTATTCCTCAGTTGAATCAAAGAACCTGAGAAGCATCCATTTCAGTTGGATTTCTAAATACATAGCATCTCTGAGTATCAGCCCCTCAACTTGTCTCAGCTTGGTTACCCAGGAGCAAAGATACCTAAAATCAGGCCACTTTTGCAAATGTTTACCTGAGCTGACCTGTAGTTTTCCTTTGCCATTTCCTGGAAGAGATAGCTGCACCTTGTCAGAAACATAGACATTATAACTCAGGTCTTCCCACTATTTTGTCAAAGCTTTTGAGGATCTGAGGAGCTAGCATTTTAGGTATTTATAAATTAAATTTTTAAAAAACTGAAATAAATAAGAAGAAAGTCAAATGAGTCTTTAGACTGCATAAAGGAGCAGTATAGGGCAAACTCACTATTTTTGTTTTTGTTATACATTTCACCTTCAGATACATACATGTTTACTCCATTTCAATACCAACTGGTGTTTCAAATTATAAAATTAGGCAACAAGGTACAATGCTTCTATTCAATTTTGTCAAATATGTTCTATCAGGTTTCATTCTTATCTCACCGGAGATCATGATTATACTGCTATTTGCTCTTTTTAATACAGATACAAATTGGCAGGGCAGTGCATCTCTTTTTGCACCATATGCTCAACATGCTTCCTAAGTGACTTTCTCACGACTAGGAGAACCCTACAGTACCCAGTCACAGACGTGTCAAAGGATAAGAGCATTGAAAATGAAAAGAAAGGGTTAAAATATACACTTGATAGAAGTGTTTTTAGTAGGTCTTCAAAGTCTGGGGTGGATCCAGAGGGATCCTTTCTTGCCTCCATTTTTCCCTCTCTCTGTGTCATCCTGCATCATCCGTACCTCACATCCTGGCCACGATTTCTCTTTCTGAGCACCAGATGCTAGCTTGTCTAAATACCCTTTTAATCATTCCAGGGGATCACTTGCGATACTCGTTGTCACAAAATTACTTTGAGAATGTGACTGATTGTGACAGAAGCCTCAGCAATTATTTACCAGCAAGACCAGACAGAAATAAATAGACTGGTTGTCCTGATGCTGCCACATGCTCTCTCACATTACAGTTTGGGAATTTTGTTACATTGAATCTCTAGTTTCCAGGGTATTTTTAGGAATGCAAATTTTGGGATCTTTTTCACCAGCCACCTGACTATGATGCCATGCAACAAGCAGCAGTGTATTCTAACCACATGCTATTTATTTCTTTATTTCCACCTAAAGTTTCAGGAAAGCTTAAATGGAAGCTACCAGTCCCATTTTTTTTCTCACCTTCCTATCCTTGAGATCGTCTTGCAAATTTTTTTTTAATATTTATGAATGTTTGGATGCCATTTTTCAAACAGAAATCAATACCAGCAACCCATCTCACATGAGCATCTATACAAGAGCAAACAACCGTATTTGCTCTGAAGTAACAAATGACAGTACATATATATGGTATGGAGAAAGGGAAAAATACTGAATTTCAATTCCTTGCTTGCAAGATACTAAATAAAAAGTGAATTAAGTAGTAACAACAAAGGCTTTTTCAGTGCCTTTAAAAATAATAAGCTGTGGAGTATATTTTAGTATGTGCACTTAAAAGATATGGTTTTCTTTCCAAGATTGAATATCTACCAACAGCATGGAGAAATACTGATTTCTATTTCATTTCTATTGATATACATAATTCTGATCCACTAGGGTAGTATTGGAGAAAAACTTGGACTTCAACAGCATTTAACACAAGCCCAGTGGGCTGTGCTAGCAGACCGCAGTGCAGGGTTGGGGCCTATTTGCAGTGATAGTATCCGCAGTGTGCAGACAGAAGAATGGGTAGCTCATTCAAAGCCAGCTCAGGTATCTCTCCAAAACACTGAATTGTGCCATGTAGACTTAGAGCCATTGATGTCACGGCCAGGGGGAACCACTCTGATCATCTAGTCTGACCTCCTGCATAACACAGACCATACAATGTCACTCAGGGATTCCTGCACTGAGCCCAGTACTGGACTTGTAAGTCAGAGCAGGGGTTTTAAAACTTTGCCACTTCTGCCTTTTTCCACACTGTGTTCCTGTGTGTCATAATCCCTCGCCTGTAGTTATGGGACATCCTAACTTTCAACCATACACAAAGGCAAGGTCTTGATATCCTGGCCTGGCCACAATCCCCTGATGAGAACCTACGGACAAGGGCCTATCAGTTAGATATTATTGCCTACTGCAGGTGTGACTGCTTTAAAACGTTCTCTTCAGATGTAGTTGCTTTATCAAGAAATGCACTCCATGTCCAAAGCCAGGCACATTAGCTGTTAAATTATCCTCTGCCCCTGGGATGCTTCCCTTGATTTATTTTCCTAAAATGTAAGCTCATGCATTTCCTTTCATCCTGAGCTTTAATTTAAATGTAATTTATATTAGAGAGAGGTACATTGCAAGAGTTTGCAAGAATATGCAGAGAAAGAGCACAAGTAAAACTGAAGAAGAGGAGGCGGCAAAGCTAGAAGGATGCAACAAAGGAAAAAACAACACAGACAGGGCACATCTACATGTACAATTAATGTGAAGCAATAAACTCTGGAAGCTTATTGCTTCCTGGGTGCCATGTTTACATGTGCACTCAGGAGCACAGCATGTTGAGCTGGGTCAGAGCAGCCCCAGCTGATAGCGGGGGCCCCAGTCCCCAACCTGCCAGGTTGCTGACATGCTCACCGAGAGATTAAAGCAAGGACCACAAGGTGGCTTTTGCGTAACTGCTGGATATACCATCTCATTGTGAAACCCTAGAACTGGTAAAGAAGTAGGACTTTATAGTCATTTTGCTTGAATCTTATTTGCTATCACTGGGCACATCTTCACGTACCTCTTTTAAACAGACTTACCTAAAAATCTCCATTTTTTAAGTTCATTAAGGGCATGTCTCTACACATCCATGCCCTTAATGTGCCTTCAAAATGGTGATTTAAGGCTATATGAGCCTAAATTTGATACTTGCATAAAGCAGGTATCAAATTTAGGTGCGAATAGCTAAGTTGCATTAGTGCATGTGTAGATGCACTAATGCGCATTGACGTAGTGCGTGTCAAAGGGGGCACACCGTGTTAACGCACATTAGCACATCTGCATGTGTGTTAATACAACTTAGCTATTCACGCCTAAATTTAATACGCCTTAATGGGCATTAGCATGACCACGTGTAGACATGTGCCTAAATTGCCTTAATGCACCAGCAAAGGTGCATTAAGTTTAGGCATGCGTAAATACATGTGTAAACACGCTAACTGTTTACACGCCAACTGTCAGTCCTCAATCAAGTAAGTATCCTCTTTTTTCTTTGAATTACCTAAATTCTGCAAGTTCGGAGACCGATATCCCTCCAGAACTGAATTAATCATTTTACCTCTGCTCGGAGGCTTCCTCTTGCCATCCTCACCCCAGGCCCCTGCCAGGGGCTTGCTACTTGGCATCTTCCACTCATCTCCAGGGCTCGTGCCTTTCAGCCGGGTCAGCTGTGGACAGCTGCACTTGAGCTAAGTTTCGGTTTTGGGCTCTGACCTGCCGGTGACCCCAGCTTCCCCACCCCGGGAGGAATCTGTTCCCTCAGTAACAGGGTATTGTGAGCCCTGTTACAATCAGGAATAACATTAAATGGGAAATCCTTGGGATTTATGCATGCAATTGAATCATTCCTCTAGGGACAGCTGCCATGGGGAAAGGAATATGATGAAGGTTGATTAATGGGCAAATCTCATTTACCAGTGAGGAAATGCTTCTTCATATCCAGCTCCCTTTTTCATATGACTAGTGAATGACATCCCTAGGCTCATTTGAGAGATCTCTAGCTTTTTTTTGGTTAGGTGTATGACACACATCGTTTTAAGCTTTTAGCAAGTTAGTCCTTGTGTTACCCATCAGTCTCTTTCTCTATTGTGTTACATCCAAATGTGGCCCTGCGAGATTTATGGCTCCTCAAATTTCCTACTACTCCACCTGAATTCACCCACTGAAGATCCATGTGAATATTACTGAAAAAGACAGGCTGACACTACATATGGACAATAAGGCAGCTGTCTGTATTATCTTTATGAATATCACTTGCATGTCAGTTTACCTATTTGCTATTATTTTACCTGCTTACATGGAATTAGATCAAAAGAGGTAGTTATGGGGAACAAGCAAGAAGCAACACGATGAGAGATGATAAAAAAATAATACCAAGCATTCTTAAAGAAAAATCAGGGAGCTTTAAATTAGGGAATACCCAGCTAGGTAAGCCTGATTCCACCTAGGTAAGCACCTAAATTTTTCCCAGTCTATGATCCAAGGGGACACTAAGGCTAAGTACACATAGTCAAAAAGCCCAAGGCTAAATTGATTCAGTCTTTGAAGGTTACTCTTAAGTAGTAAAAGTTGAACGAATAAGCAAATGAACAGACATTCACTTTTGATTCAGGAAATGCAGCCACATGACTGCAGTGGCACAAGCCAGAAGCCAGGGGACACCAGGGCACAGTTCTCTGGCACATAACCACCATGCAGTGTGTGCTTACTTCCTCTTCCTGCTGCCCCCAAGGTCTCTGGGATTTTCAGTCCAGACTTATAGCAGTAGGACTCTTCAGTGTTGCTCATCACTTCTTCCTGCTTCCAGGTGTCTCTGGGATTTGTAGTCCACAGTTGCAGCCAGCACTAAGTAAGCAGGGCAGGGCAACTCCTTGGGGGAACGGAAGTTTAACCTCCCCACCATCCCCAGCCCCAGACTCCAGTAGGGGTTTGCCGGGCAGTGGCAGTGCACCAGCCAGTGAGGCCAGTGAGCCAGCCCTTCCTGCTCCAGCTAGGGAGCAGAGAGACAGAACCAGCCCTGCTCTCTGCAGCAGACAGCACAGCCCAACCCAGGGCTGAAAAATGTTGGGGGACTGTGATTTAACTTGAACCAGGAAGGGGTCTGGGACAGAAGTTTCATAAACTGGTTTGACCTAAATCAGTTAAGTCTGATACTACATTCAACCAGGTTTATCTTAAACCAGTTTCAGCCATTTTGAAACTGGTGTATGCACCCTGAACTTCTATTCTGTTAGAGGTTTAAACCAGTTTCTGATCACGTAAACCAGTTTATGTGTAACTTCTGTCCCTAGTCTAAGCCACTAAATACCCTGGCCCTGAGAGGAAGGGGATTAAGCAGGAGGCAGTTGTTAAAGAGGACACACTGACACAGAAACCTTGAGACAGTATTGCAAGGACTCTCTGTTTCTTTCAGTCTAGCCATAAGGGTGGCTATTTTGAATGGAACTTACCTGTAACTCCCAAGGGGAAAAAAGAGTTTATGTATGGCCCAGATAAAAAGACCTTTTGCTCTTTGTCCTTTTCCTCTGATCAGTTCATAGCAGCAGGTGAATAAGTCATACTTTTATTTTGACAACACCGTTTTTTAATTGTGTTAAGTAGCTGCCAGTCACAGCCTCCCAAAGGAAAAAGGCTTACAGCTGCCAAACATAGTTATGCCTGTTGAGTTAACCCAGCTGGTAAATAGGACAGGCTGCAGCTCAGGACCCCTCTAAGAGTACTAACACAGCACAGGTCTACCCAGCAAAATTGGTGAAGGCAGCAAAACCTGTCACCAGAAAGGTGTGCTCAAGAAGGACTACAGGGGCTCTTAAGCACAGCTTACCTGGTATCCGTGACACTAAATAAAGAATATTTAGCTTGGATGTTGAGGAAGAATTCATGGAAATGAGATCTGTTGAAATTTTGAAGAGTCTCTCATTTGTGATGGAAATACCCTGCTTTGGCAGAGATACGAGCAGTGATATGACCTAACCAGTGTCCTGCATCATCAGTATCAGTGATTCCCTGCATTACAGATGCTACAAGAATGTGAATGCTTATTATTTCCTAGAGAAGCGGAAAAAAAAAACCCAACAGAAAAGGACAGGTAAACCTGAATGCGATATTGTCACTTGACCTGTATATTTCTCCATTCATATTGTTGCTCAGAGCGGTTGCCTGGCAACTGTTACACTGCGGCTGCCCATGCGTGCAAGGAACCATATGCTGGAGTGCAGTGGCAGAGTGATTCCACTCACTGGGTAGCAATGATGTCATTTTTCCTTACAGCAGCCACAGCTGTATGAATCCAGCCAATAACCATCGAAGACTGAATCAACGCTTTCTGTGGGGCTATAACTGCACAACTCCCAGTCACCTTATTGAACCGTCTGTCGGGGGGGGTCAGACAGCTAAGCCTAGGGTTACCAACCTTCCCAGATTGGCCGGGAGTCTACCAGATCGGCGTTGATTTCCCAGTGACTATCGAAAGCAATCTGGGAGACTGATGTTGTGAACGGGTTGAACGGTACATTTAATGACATTACGTCATATTGGGGAAAAAAATCTCCTGAAATAGCTTCAGTCAGAGTTGGCAACCCTACTAAGCCCCCTTCATACACCATGCTAAAAATGGCCCTAACTACCCACAGTTAAAGAAGGAAGGATGCTCTTGATTCCTCTGTTGCTACTAAGTTTTGGTACTTACATACTCTTTAGTCCTCCTTATTGAGACCCTATTGCAAGTACACTATGAATAAATTGCAATATGTGAATTTGTTTATGACCCAAGGGTCAAACCAAACTCCATTCAGCCAAAAGTCCCTCCAAGTCCTTCAGATAATTAGCATTCACCTGTACTTCACACTTGAACTTAAGCTTTTGGGGGGCAGGGCTTGATAAAGCCGTTTTCTTTCTAGGATAATTAATTTGTATTCATCCAGGGACAACTGGAGCACTAGAAGGTAATAGAGAGACTGCTTTTCGTAGCTAGAGAAGGCAGTGAAATTGTGGCATCAGGAAGTCCAGCTACAGAGGATGAAACAGCCCTAGAGAAATATCTAACAATGGTTAATGTGCTTGTATTTGAATTTTAACTGCATGAGCCTTTTGCCTGCTTAAATAAAATAATTATGTCAGTGTTTGAAATCTCATTAGCTCTGGCTTTTCAAAAGTAAAGGCAAGGGTGGGGAAAAATGTGCAGCCCCTTAACTGTTTTGTTAAGGGACCAGTCAGGGTCAGTATGTAGGATTTTATGAACAGTATTCAGAATATTGTATGTCAAAGTCAAAAGTCTGTCTGAGCTTAATGACCCATTGGGTTAGCATAGTTAAGTACATTACTTTCTGTGGCCAATGGCACACAAGGGAGAAATATGGCTAGCATCGCATCCAGCTGGTTGAGTGAATTAAAAACAATTATCATTCAGGTCATGAAAGAAATGGGTGTTAACTCACCAGGAAACCATGCAAATGAAGATCATGATGCGCTAGTGCCAAGGCACCTGCCACAGATGGTAATCTAGTGCTTAAGCCTATGCCATGTGCACATGCCATGCCAGCGAAAGCAAAGAGAAACACATGTTGCACTGTACGGAAGGTAGATACAGCAGAGCTGGTTTAAATGGTCCCTATTGTATTTAACAATGTGCCTTAAGTACTCTTTGCTGGGAAGCCCTATTAATAAACGGAGACAGAGACTGTGGTACATGAAAGACAAGGGAACAAATGCTTCACAGTCCAGAGAGTAAATATAGTGCCCTAGGCAAACAAATTGTATAGTTTAAATGACAATGAGATCTGTACTGATTAATTAGGCTCATTGTTGTCCCTGCTCAGATGTAAGGAGGAAAACCATGATGGTGGAAAAAAAGAAAGAATAAAAAAGAAAAGGGGAGAAGTTGGGAAGAGAGGGAAATTATGAAAAGCAGAGCTGCAGAGCAAATTTGTATGTTGCCACGTGACTGGGTCTGGCTTCTTATGATGCAAAAAGGACATTCCTGATAAAAATCTATTGTTTTGTTTTAAAGCCACTTTAACTGTAACCAATCCAGGGGTTACCTTTATAGGTCAGAAAAAACAGACGATAACCAGGGATCCTGGTTTTCTCTGTTTAAAAATTGCAGATTCTCTGATAAAAATTGCAAAATCTCTGATTAAAATCCCCAAAATGTTTTTTCATGGTTAAAATGAAGCACCACTATATATATCTATATATAGATATATATATTGGTATCAGTTGAACACAATGTTTTATTCACCTATTTACCATCTTAAAGCAATTTGGAAGCCTACCAGTGCCTCAATCACTATAATAACATAAATTCTAAATACCTATAAATTTCGACATTTGATTTTGGGTTTTTTATCATGGTAAATCAGAGCTAACCCTGCCCCCTTCACACATTAGGACATGGGTCCAGCTGCACCTGTCCCCCCCACTGCTTTGTGGCACTTAGCAGCCCCAATATGCTGGTGCCCTGCTCATGCAATTGCTCCTCACTCCCAAGCCACAGCCCCCCAGCCCTGCTGCTGCCCCTCACTCCTGACCCACATCCCCCTTGACCCCCTCCCAGCCCTGATGGTCCCCTCTCTCCCCAGCCACATCCCCCTGGGCCCCCATCAGGTCTTCTGGAGGGGCGGGGACTTGGGGACCCAGGTCCACAGCCTCTTGCCCCCAACAACAGCACCTGAGCCCCAGCTGCCACCCATGGGAGGCGGTGGCTGCAGTGGTAGAGTGGAGCACAGAGCCCAGCTCCCCCTCCCCCATGGGCAGTACCTGGAGTGGAGCCCATCGGGGGGGAGGGTGGGTGTGGGCTGCCCGCTGTGGGCGCAGGGCTCCCCACCCTGCTGTTCCTCTCTGGGGCCTCCACAGCCCAGCAGGCAGGACCTGGTATGGTAGGGCAGAGTGGGACCGGGTGAGGAAGCTCAGTGTCACTGCTGGGAGCTCCACACCACCATGGTGAGGCACCCGCTGCATGCCTGGCAGCAGCAAGGAGCATAACTCCACACCACCACCCCTGCTGCTGCCAGGCGGGCAGGGGGTGCCTCATCATGAGTGTGGGGCCTGCGGCAGCAACATTGAGCTTCCCCACCCCACTGTGCCCTGCTGCACTGGGTCCCACCTGCTGGGCTGCAGGCGCCCTGGGGGGAGAGCAGCAGAGTGGGGAGCCCTGAGCACACAGCGGGCAGTCCACCCCCATCCTGCACAAAAATCTGGGGGGCATGTGCCCCCCATGCTGCCCCCCAGGAGTGTTCACAGCAGCAGGGAGCCAGCTTCCCCCCTCCCCATCTGCCAGATGAGCCCCCCGTGGGCTCGCTCTCCATCTGGGTCCTGCAGCTGCACGATCCGGCCCTGGGCCCCAAGCCCCATGCACTATCCCAGCTGGGCAGCATCCCCAGCTCTGCCCAACTCCCTCCTTCCCTCACTATGGGGGCCTCAATCCCCCTCCGCCACCAGACTTAACTACGGAAAGCTACTCTCCAGGCTGCCTGGTGGCCATGTGCATGTGTATGCGCCGACATGCACATGGTGCCCCCTACCTGACCGCCCTTCTCCTGCTTTCCCCAGGCCCTTGCAGGCTGGAACTCTGCCAGTCTGCAAGGAGGAACCCACTGTTTCCTGTGTTTTTCTGCTTTAAAGGAGAAAATCCGGGGTTTACTGTGTTTTCCCGTGGCAAGTGGAAAACCTGGAGCCCTGATGATAACGGGGAAAAAACCTTTCAGCTTTCATTAAAACAAGACAAAATAAAATATTTGAAAAGGGCTGCAATAATCTACTTTTCAGTAAACCATCAGGGGAAAGCATACTTTTTATTATCAGTTACTCTAACTGTGCACTGCATTTTTTTCATGAAATCTTCCAGTCTCAAGATTTTGCGTATATTTCAGAATTTCTGAGTCTTTAATGATGAAGACCATGATTCATTTGAAAACTTTAAGACTCAGTGTTGAGAATCAAGATGGAGGTCTTTTTCCACAGAGGTTCTTCTTGTTGTGTTATCCGAGTGCTACCTTTGCAACTAAAGTGAAAATTCTTGAAGGAAAAACAGTTCCTCCCTCCCCTGGTGGGTGATGATTTTCATCTTTATTGATGCAGACAAGATACTCTAAACACAGATGGATTTATGGATCGAGGTGATTACTGGGTTTGGATGACTGCCATTATTGGTGCCATGTCCAAAGGTCTTATGAGCCTTTTCTATTTTGATTTTCCATTTCTTGAGTCCAAGGCTGAGCATTTAGGGGTCCAAGTAGGAAAAAGTACCAGAAAATCAGAACCTTTGATTCTTTCAAGAAACATAACCAGTTTGAGCTTCATAATTCTGTTTTCTTCATCTTCTGGCTTGCTTTTTCTTAAGGATACCTTATATTTAGGAGGGTGAAGACATGAGTGGATTCAGACCTCAACTCTGTGACTTTGATGTACACATGAAGCCCATCTACTCTGGTGATTAGTTGATGGAGTGAAGCAGAGTGCAAACAGATGCAACTTTGTGTGAATATCTGGTTGGATTTGAGGTCTGGCTCCCTCAGTGACTCACTACATTCTTTCTAATGTGGCCAGATAGCAGCCTGAATCTCCTCTGATTCAGGACTGACTTTTTGAATCTTGGATACAACCTGAGCCTCTTCTCCCATTGGTATACCTCAGACCAAGAAATGCAGTGAAACCAGGTGAGGAACATTGTCCCTAACCACTGCCCTCAAAAACCTTTATTCCTATCATGATTGAGAGATGCCATAAGGAACATCTCTGGGGCAGTTTCACCAGCACATCTGATGTTGGTTGCATCCGAGAAGGAGCAGGTGACTGGTGTGTGCTTGAAAGCAAGGGTGGATCCAGGTGGGATAAAGTGGTGCACTCAGCTTTGAATCCTGCTCCACCCAAACTTTAAAATCAACTGCCTAGGAAGAGTAGTGCCCTTTCTATTCAGGCAGGGCTAAGGGAGTCAACGAATTTCACAGTTCATTATCACCTACCTGATTCCTGCTAATCTCTCTTTACTTCACAGGTATTAACAACCTTCACTTCTTTTGAATGGTCTTGATGTTCCACCATTCAAAATTTCCTTTCTTCTGCCATGTTGTTGTTCAAAGCCATGCAGACTATTTTTTATCTCTAGCTAAAAACCTTAACTCAGGTGTGTTAATATTAACCCAGGTGTAGAAATAATTGACATTGAAGTATTGAAAGCACTGTCAAGATGCTCAGGAAGACTAGATTTTGTTGTATGAATCTGAGTAAAAGATGCACATTTAACTATAATGACTATGGCATAATGACTAATGACACCATTTCTTTTTGACTATTTTTTGCCTGGTTCATGTTTTTTTAATTTAAGATATGATCTAAGAAATTAGTGTACATTCTAAGAAAGTGATATTTGTTTCTTCTTTGATCTTAAATTGAATAGTGTAGTGCTAGGCCCCTAGCGCATTAGTAAAGCATCTAATTTCCCTTTAACTGGAGAAAAATATGTATTGTGTTATATGCAATGACATGCCACACCATCTGCACCCCTTTTTCAAAATCCTAAACCTGCCCATACTTGAGACCATCCTCCTGAAAGGGCATGAATATCATTACATTTTATAAGCTTATTTGATTTTATTAGGTATAAATTAGCAAATTCGCAAAGCCTTTCCACTTTTGGAGACTTCTCTTTCTTTTTCTGTTGCCCCATGCAGACAATCACCCCATCTTATAATTAGCTTTTTAAAATGAGTGTTTTGTTAAGGCATTTTTGGATGGATAGTTGCAAAGGTAATTAAACATCCTGTCAGACTTAATTAGGTTTTTTTCTTTGGGAATATTTGCACAATTCTTATTTCCCTTCAACATTTTGGCTGGACATCACTGCAGTAATACTTCTAAAGATTATAACAGATTTTGCAATTCCTCAATTTGTTATTTTCCTGAAAGCTAATACTCTTTTATTACTGCTTCTGTGAATTCATTCTTTAACTTGCTAAATTTGAGTGAGACACAACCATGGATTCCAGCCTTTCGTACTCACTTCCTAGCTTTCAGGAGGCAACAATGTAATCAAAGAGGGTGGTTCAACCCTCTGGTTAGAATCTGAGCTTTCTGTCTTCTACCAAACTTGGACAATTTGTTGGTAATGCATGGTGATGGCTGACATTTGTTCTACTACAAGTACTTGATTAGTCAAAATCTGTCTTCATTATGCTGTCATATCACTTTGGGTCCCTGAAGAGTAGACCTAGGGACTTCCTATTCTTGCTCTCCTCCTATAACAGTGATAAACAGTTCCAGATGTTCAGGGGAAGTTTCCACTCTTCTTTTGCTTTTTGTCCAGATCATGCAAAAATTTCACCACTATACCCTTTACTTGCTGTAAACTATTCCAGATGCAGATGCTTGAGTTGCTTCTTCATAGAACCACTCCAAGAAATGCCTCCGAACTTGCTTCCTGTCTGCTCCCCATGCTCATACAGCTACAACTGCCTTCATTGCACTCCTTCTACATCATTGGCTCTATTCCTCAACTACGATATTATGTACAGTAGATTGGCTCACGATGGCAGGACCATTAATTGTTGCATAAGCAACAACTATCAAAATCCACAGCATAAAACAATTCATAATGCAGGGGGTGAATTAAAAAAAAATAAAAAATTTAAACAATGTAAATAATTTAAAACCCCATATTGTACGTGGCAACCAAAATGTGTGGCATTTTTTCTGCTATTTCCCCTCATGATCAATCCATGTAATGTAAAAGATGAAAACAAATCTCCATTAATGTATTTATTTGATAGCAAAGTTCATCTGTTTAGAAGGTAGGCAAAGCAGTGGCTGCTTTGTATCCGGTGTGGTCACTGCTGACCCTGTCCTCCCCCATCCAAATCAGATTGGGGTCCTTAGAGATGACCGGGATATAAATCCTTAAGATACACTAATTTAATAAAATAAATGCCTTCATTGTAATTGAAAAGAAAAAGGAAGATAGTAAGCTGACTCATTACCTCATCATTTATTCACTCCCTCTTGAAATCTATCCCATTACTCTCCAGAGAGCTCCAGTCCCACCCCTCCAAATCAGAAATGCTAATAATAAAGGCCATATTTACTACCATCTCTTTAAGTTTAAATCCTTAAAAAATAAACAAACAACAAACAAAAAGAAACAAATTGTTGGCACTGGATTTGGACCCAGCCCTTACACCTTTGTTCTGGGTGAGCAAAACCCTCAGACCAACCACAACACCTGCCAGTTGATGATAGGTGGGTTTACTGATACAGAGTGATAACAAAAAAAAGCAACAATACAAATGCTCAGCAATTCTAGATCTACCAATCGTAGGGCTGTTATCAGAGTCAAAGTGCACCTGGCCAGGATGCAGGCTCCATTCTGAGGCTCTCTCTCTCAGGTGTCAGCAGTCTGGAGGTGGGATGCCGAGGCCCCCCTCCAGTGGGGCGCATGAGACGGGCTGTTGGTGTGTGCCCTCTGTCTATGGCAGTCTCGGGGACCCTTCCCAGGGATCGGGGATGGGGACCCCTCTTGGGGAGGAGAAGAAGGAGGAACCCAGATGGGGGACAGCAAGGAGGGGCAGGGAGGGATGGGAGGGACTCCTTGTTAATCTCAAGTCTCTGCTTTTTATTCTCCTTCCCCCTTGATGACTCCTGATGACTCTTCATCCATGGCAATCTCTGGTTGTTTGTCTCACTGTAGTCACACATCCATGTAGCCTGCCTGGCCTTTTCCTAATTTGGTCTGTTCCCCCAAAACCAGGACTCAGCGCTCCCCCTCCTCCCTCCCCCTCCCCCCCTGCCGCTACTCTGGGGCCTTGTTGCTGGTGTCACTTATCTTGTGTTATGGGACAGGATGGTACATACTTCTTTGGTTCCCAGACTGTGTCCTTGTTGTGTTAGACAACCTGTCTGCCTTGAAGCCTGTGATCTCGTGTTATGGCATGCCCCCCTCAACTTTCAGGCTGTGTCCATCCGTTGGCCTTGTTGTGCTAAACAGCCCATCTGCTTCCAGGGCTATACGGAGCTGTGCGTGTGAAACCCAGGCTCTTAGAAATCCAATTAACCCCTGCTACCCATCTTGACCCCTTATAACGCATATATCTATACCTATAAGCCAATTCCCAAAAAACAGACCTTTAAATACTATTTTTAAGCCAACACAAATCAGAGGCCACGTGTTCCATGAGCGCATATTTCTAAGAACCTGGGATTTTGTTACGTTTCTGTTATAAAAGTCTTTATACAGCACCCCGAAGTGTTTTGAGGGCAATACTGGAGGAAGGTGAGAGATGCATAACATTTTTAGTATGAGTAAAAGGAATGACACGTGAGAAAGAGCATGTTTGAATGGGGGAAAAAAACCAAACCTTAGTACATCATCATCATTCATTAAAATATAGAGGCCGGGAGCCCTCTGCTGGAAACTGGAGTGGAGTGCACAGAAAGAAATGAAGCTACATCTTGCCAAGAGACTTCAGGATTTTAGTCCACCAATAAATCTTGGTTGGGTTTTCCACATTTGTGGAGAGTTTGGTTAAAAAGAAGGTTTACAGGTTTTTACTTTAATGGAAAAAAAATCTAGTCATCTTTATAGAACAAAAAAGGAGGCAAATGCACCAGGAGGAGTTTTACACGTAAGCAGTATAAGCAGCTTTCTACTTATATAACATCATCCTAGTATAACTACTTTGCTAAAAGTCACGTTCCTAACTAACATAGTTATACCAGTACAAAAGCTAGGTGTAGACCAGGTTTAAAAACATTTCACCACCACATCAGTCAGAGCTCTAGGACTGTGGTGCTGAGACTACTATATGCTTCAAGATAGAAAGCTTTGACTAGAGAGGTTGTTAAGTTTCAGTCATACCCATATAATTAGAACAACACAGCAGTTTTGTGAAGACACTGCCTTCATACCTCAATACACTGAATTATGTAATTCTTCAGGCCTTTATTCTGCATAATACTTTGAAGTCTGCTCCAGAGATAAAAAAAAAAGCTTTTGTCCAGTCTCAGAGGAAATAGGAGTAGCATACAAGCCTGAGTTTTACTCTGTGTAAAATCAAAATACTCCAGCAAAGGTTTTTTTTTCCTCTTTTTTTTCTTACTGTGCAACAGAAGAAAATAGATTGAAACAGGCCACACTGGCACAACTGCAGCAAATCAGCATCCTGTGTGAGCCCATGACCTTTACAAATACTATGGAGGGAGATTAAAAAAAAAATCTGCACACACTGATTGCACCTGGCCAATTGTGTAATGAAAATAAAAGGGTCATGTGTGCAAGTCGTTTCTTCCTTATGCCCAGCTGGTGATTATCTTGTACTCTGAATCAAGCAGATTGGTAGTCTTTATAATTTAATCCTAGCTGGTGCAGCAACAGATACTATTCTTATTCAAATAAGTGTCTTTGCCTCCTTTGGAGCCTTATTAAGCTATTAGCCTCAATAAATAATAATAATGGTTAGGAGCTCATGCCCAAGGAACAAGGCAACAGAGTTCCTGATTCTAACAAATCTTAGAGCTGGTGTAACACATTAAAAGATAAGCAAAATCCTTATCTGCTCCTCCTCTCCTTGCCACCCCACCAGCCATTCCTACAGAATAAAATCTTGAAGCTAGTTTAAAAAATCTGGCCCACAAAGGGCCTGGTTTTTTTTAATATGCTGAGTCCATGCTGCTTCTTTTGATTTCAGTTGGCATCAAGGAAACAGAGCACCCTGGAAAATCAGTCTGTTTCTATTATTCTTTCCCTCCATCAAACTGTTTTCTTCTGTGTCTACTTGTCAGTGACTCGCAACCTATTTTCCATCCACTTCACTTCTCTTTTCTCTGACTTTGTCTGCCTTAAAAAGGCTCCCTCCTTTTATTACCCTTTCAATAATGCCTTGGCGTCCTCTGTTTCTCCCCACACTTTCACTGTTCTTGGCCCCTTTGCTTTCTCTCTCTCATTTTGACTTCTACATACGTGTTTTTCATATTTCAGGCAGCCCTAAAGTTGGGTGAGAGGTGTTGCTAAGGTGAGGCCACAGAGGGTGATGGATGGGTTATATGGCCCTTGCAAATAGATTCTCCGCATCCCACAACTGTTCATTTCTAGATGCTCTAACTTTGATGTTTCTATTTAAAAGTTCAAGATTTTGTACATTACTTCTTATTTGTCTTATGGTAGTGCTGATTTGCTCACCACCATTGTAGCAGGTGCTGTGCACATACATACAGCCACAAATAGGCCTTGTCCTGAACTTATTATCTACCAGGACAACACAGAGTGCGAGGGAAATCAGAGGGTTAGGGAGTTGAAGTGACTTGTCTAAGGCAATAGAGCAGGTCAAGAGCAGGGCTGAGAAGGGAGCCCATAACAATGACCTAAGGAAAAATTATGCTGTTTTGTTATCTATAGGGCTGCATTCAGCCTGAACTCTGTCGCCATTTAAATTTATTTTTATAGGGATTTTTTTCCCCACTGTTTTTCAATTGTGCTCTGTAAGTCTATGGAGGGCATGCATTTTTTAACAAGTTTAACTTTGCCTCATTTTCAAAGGCTCTCTCTCTCTCTGTTTTCTCCCTCTCAATTTCTGTGCTATTACAATGTGTAATTGTTATGAATTTGTAGATTAAAGAGGAAGAGAACTACCAGCTGACACGTACCCCACTCAGAAAAGTGGAGCAAATATATATATGCCAGTGTTGGTAGAACGAAAAGGTATTCTAAATCCCTGCTCGATTGTCTGCTGGCACTGGAGTTCATAAAGGGTGGATGTGTCTGAGTATGTTCGGCAAGTCTGTTTTAAAATAAACTGAAGTGCAGCATGTTTAAAACATATGGTGTGTGTTATTGCTGGGCCTTGTTATAAGGCTAATACCTGATATGCAGTCTACAGCACAGAGGCCACTGTCTGCAGCCTTTACTCATCTTGACTTCTATAGGAAATGCATTGGTACTGCCTTGATGCCGTCTGCTGAGCTGGAAGGGGGTTGAAAGAGAGGTTTCACTATGGATGTGCATTGCTGTTTCAAACTCACTTCCTGGCTGTTGCAGTTGGAAAGCACCAAGAGCACAGAACCTGATGTACAGCGCAGACGAGGAGCTCTTAAATTATAGTATTTATTGCTCATTATTTACACAACAATCCCATAGCAGTAAACAAAAAACAAAATTACATTACAGGAAAATGCTGACATAGGCAGGCTTCCCCTGGGCTGACTAGAATAATATGGGTCTGGCTTCAAAATAGGGAAACAAAGAAAAGGAGGTAAAACGTTCAAGTCAAAGTTTTAAAACTTTAAAATGAGGTTCTTCAGCCTACAGTCAGGCATCTAAAGGGAAGTAGCCCGATTTCCCAAAGTGACTGAGCATCCCTAATTAAACTTACATGAATGGGAACTTGCACGTGCTCATCGCTTTTGAAATCAGGCTTTCTTCAGGTGACCTAAAGAGGAATGCACTGCATTCAGAAGCTTGCCTAAGTCTATCCCAAACATGTAGTTGGTCTAATAAAAGATATCACCCATAAAAATCCTTGCCTCTTCCATATTTCCTGGATAATCACAGCTACAACATCACTCTAATCATATTGTATGACTGTTTCTATTAATTCCTCTCTTCTGTGTGTGTGTGTGTGTGTGTGTGTGTGTGTGTGTGTGTGTACACAGAGGCAGGTGTGAGTGCACATCCTTCTCTCTCTCTCTCCTTTCCCACAAGGCTTTGTACAGTGACTTAAGTGGGAGTAGAGGAAGCCTCCCAGCCTGGAAAGCACTAAACCAGGTCTGAAATGTCTACAGTAGCCCCAGAGCCTTCAATAGGATCATACTTTTTCTTGGTGACTTTCAGATTAACCAATCATATACAAGTTTAGATGGAAAATTACATCACAGGTGCTTGCTTTCCTGGGATTGGGAAGTCTGGAGACAAAATCTGAACCTTTCTTCATCTCCAGTTCTTTAAGAATAGTTTCACCCCTTGTCTACAAGTTAAAAAAACAACATTGGTTTCCCTCATGAGTTAGGAAAGAGTTTATAGATGCACCCCTGCTCAGCCTGGGAAATGATGTTCCCTCTGACAATAAATTATCAAAAATCACAGCCCTAGACTCAAATTCAGAGTCAGAGTATCATGTAATGAAATTACATGAATGTGAAGGCAAAACAACTCTATGTTAGTTAATTCAGTTACTGTGGATTTATACCCATGTATCCGAGATCAGAAAATGCACTCTTCACTAAAGTCACTTCCCTAAAGTCCAGATCCAGTAAATTTTCCCTATTCAGCAAAGCACTGGACATATATTTAACTGTAAACATGTGTATAACTCACATTTAATTTTTTTTTTAATTTTAACTGTTTTGCTGACTAGGGATGGACTTAATCACACGCCTTCAAGTGTTTTGCTGAATCAGGACCTAAACCAGCCGAAAGCAGTTACTAGAAAGCTACCATGAGCTCCTGTTA
The DNA here is from genome assembly GCF_000455745.1 of Alligator sinensis. Lineage (NCBI taxonomy): Eukaryota > Metazoa > Chordata > Crocodylia > Alligatoridae > Alligator > Alligator sinensis. Next base: position 2,161,728 of record NW_005841931.1, on the reverse strand, counting down.
CAGAGCTACTGATAAAATAATATCAACAACACTCACAACACTCATTTGATGATGTAGACACAAAATCACGAGAACAGAACATTGGTCCCTGGAACACCTTGCAAATGAATCTTGGCTTTAACCCAAAACATTTATTGTTAATAAATATCTATTGTTTTGCTTCAGGATTTATTTATTAACTTGAGACCATTGTCTTGTTGTGTTGTACAGTTCCAGGGACATTATTCATTTATTTGCCTTCCCTATTTATCAGGCTCGCAGTGCAAAGTATATTAAGCATCACACTGCAGAGACCAGATAATAAAAACACTTAAAGAGGGCTCTAGCTCGAATATATAACTTGACAAAACATGAGGAATTGTAAAGGCAAAGGAACATAACAGCTTCTAAAATAAATCCTCTTACTGAAGGAATTGCATCAAAGAAATAGCACCAACTAAAACAGGCAACCCCCTCATATAGAAACATCCTAGAAACAGGTAGAGGGGAACTCTAATCTATGCCAAGAGATTTTTTACAACAGAGAACCCTTTACAGAGCAGGTTTGCCCTTCTGACTGCTCCAAACTGAAGCTAGAGGTGAAACAGGCTCACCAATCTGACAAATGCCACTTTCTAAAAAAACCTTTCCCTCTGAAGTCAGTCTTTTCCAAAGACCTCCAGGGGCATCGTAAAATCATACCCTATAATATTCAAAGCAAATCTTAGCTGGTGAGAAGACAGACAAGACGCACAAGACTTTGCAGTGACTTAAAACAGTTTAATGTAATTCCAAGACAAAGTGTGATTACATTTCTACACATATACAATATGCATATGTGAGTTTACAAATTTTGATTAATAACTCGTTTCACCTCAGAGACCGAAAAAATGATCAAAAAGAAACCGTGAATAACAAGCTATAACATAGTTCACCACAACGGGACCTCCTTTCTCACCCTACAGTTAGTAATATTACAATTAAAATAACTATATTCTTCTATAATGTATTTTCTGTTAAAATCATCTCATAAATTTACAATGCTATTATTAGTTTCCAAGACTAATATAAATTCACTCCATTTTTCTACAACGAAAATGATTATTAATTAGAAGCACACAACGTCATGATGAAAAACACAAGCATTTTCTTTTAGTAGCAAGAACTTGATTGGTTAAGAATTAGATTTCTTGTAAAACATTCTAAAGCCAAGTAAAATATCCATTCTTATAACATACCTATAATATGAGACTAAGGAATAGGTTACATATAGGTCTACAACACATCAGTTTGTTTTTTTTTTTCCTTAAAAAAAATAAAATAAAAAAGAAGACGGACATATTTACCAAAAGAAAAAAAGAAAGAAAATAGAAAGAAAGCATAGAAAAAGAAAAAGAAAGGGAAAAAAGAGAGGGACAATTCACATAGGAAAGAAGCATTACACAAGAAAATACTGTTGTACACAATAATTTTCACAAAGATTAACATGGATTAACACTCTTATTACAGAAACCGTACAGTGAAGGAACACAAAGAATCAGGGCTTTCATGGGGTTACTGGGCTGAGATGACGCTCTAGAGAAAGAACCATCTAAGGACAGAGGGTTGGGGCAGGGGGCCCAGGGCATCTTTTCCCTTTCCTTTGTAATAGTATTTCACAGCTTCCCCTCTCCCCGCACCTTCCCCTTTACAATTTTGGCGCAGTGTATGTTAACTTCCACTTTCCATCCAGAGTACACTAGGGTTGTGGGCAGTCAAAAGCCATGAAACATTCCCTTCTTTTAGTATGCAAAAGGATCTTGCTGTTCAGAAAAATGTTTCACCCATTGATTTAACTACCCTAACTCTAGATTCTTCAACTTCCAAGATGCCCCTCTTTCATTCTCTTTCTTTCTGTTTCTCTCTCTCTCTCTCTCTCTCTTTCTCTCTCTCTCTCTCTTTCTCTCTCCTTTTAATAAAGCTATTAATGACACTTCCTCTCCTTTCAGAATTTTGGTTTGGTATAAAATATACAGGCTACATTCTGATCCTGCCCAAGTAGAATCTGGTACCCAAAATGCCTTGTTTACTTTGTTGGTGAAACACATGGGATGAGGAGATACTTTTTACACCTGAAGTGGTTGTGCCCTGGAATATCCATGGAAGTATCATTTCAAGAAGAATACAAAACAAAAAACAAACAAACAAACAAACAAACAAATACGGGGGGGAAAAGCAAAGACAGAAGTGTTGTATGTAACCACCTAATGTGGAAGCATTGCAGCAGATTGTATTTTCTTTCTGAGGACAGAGGTGCTATATGTAACCATTCAGATTCTAAGGGATGTGCATTGCCAGTGTTAGAAACCCCTTCTTGCTTCACAAATTCCAAGCCAAATTATTCCAAAAACTCAGTAGCTCCTTCAACTGAGTGAGCCTATTTCCAGGGCTGATTCCTATCACAAAAAGCAGAATAGGCAGTTGCTGAGGGTGGCAAAATGTTAGTGTTTGTTGATTGTGTGACTGTGTGCTAAGAGGGGCCAAACAATTTCCAGTTAGCCTAAGGGCTGCACTGAGCTTGGATGATGGCAAAACAGCAATCATGTGATAAGCTATCACTCTGGTAACAGGAGTTACAGTATGGGAACCATGGCTTTGAATGGAGTTAATGGAGGAGCTAGAAATCAATCATTGAAGTCAATGAGGAGCTGTGCCATTGATTTTTATTCAAATACTGGAACACAACACACCATTGCTGTTTACCAGCAACTCATTCAGTTGCCAAGATCACCAAATGTAGCAGTGTCAGGCATCACTGAAAAATGCAGAGAGCTTTCCAGAGTCCCACAACGGAAGCTCAGTTCTTCAGATATAAATATTTTAAAATATCAGTTCCTGCACTTTTATTAGCTAAAAGTACCACATTGCCCAGCAGACATATACACCTTGTTCATTGGGTACCCAACTGAAAGAAAACAAGAACCGAACTAGACAGGTACTCATGGCTAAGTGAGACTGAAAAAAGGGTTGTATCAAAATGCAAAATGCAACCCAAAACAAGGAAACAGCACCAATAGACGCTGCCATTGGTCAATAAGGTTAGAAAGAGATGGTCAGTGTATTCTGTATTTAGTTCACTGGTTCAATATGTTCCTAGGGTGGCCAGCATCACTTGTTGATGAATGGAATGAAAGCCAAATTACAGCATTGCCTCTGAGTGGCTGTCACAAAATATCAAAACAAACCAGGCTTTCGCTAACTCAGGAATCAATAGTCTAGTGAATACATTATCAACAATACAACACATCCCTTCCTTTGAATATCCTTCATTCTCATTATACAGGTATCTTCATTCAGTTTAAGGTCCTTCATAGAATAGTTAATTTAGAAGTACAGTGCTCCCTGTTTCAACCCAAGGAGTTTCTATAAAACATGCTATTAAAAAAATGAATAGCTCATGTGTCGGACTATATTTGCTAAATCTTCAAAACACGTGGAGTGGTTTCTTAAACAAATTTTGGAATAAGCTTGATTTTTTGAGCGGTACTGACTTTCCAACACTATGTTATATCTCAAAACAGAATATACATATTAAAGACACACTTGTACTTTTCTTTTCTTAAAAGGGCAAAATTAAAAAGAGGCAGCTGTATTGAGTTTTGAAGGTGTCATTTACAAACAAAATTCCCTTAAAAAGTACCAGTTTAAATGTAAACTATAAAACACTGTAATAACTATAAAATGTAGCCAGAAAATTGTTTAAGTAGCCATAGTCTATTATTCAGTTCATATTAGTTTAAAATGTGACTCTTTAAATAACTTCTAGAAGGCCAGAGCATTTTACAGTAGCTATAAACATATATACTTACATGTGCATTTTAACATCATAATTGATTAAAATACATAAAAGAGTAATCTATTCCTTGGTTTAATTTTTTTAATTTTTTTTTAATAGAATCACTGTCTTCAGACTTCACTCAAGCAACAATGACCAGGGTGGGCATTTATCATTATTCCGCCCATACAGAGTTTATAGTCTTTGAATCACAAGTTCAAGCTGGCTACATGTTTTCAAAAAAGGCTAAAACCAGGATGAATGCCCACATTTGAGGTAATTATTGCCATTAGGTCACAGTTTGTGTAATATAAGTGTATCTAAATCCTTCTTTAAAAAAACCGAAGGTATTCCACCATAATTCCAGGATAACTTGAACACCAATCAGAATCCAGAATTCTGATCAGGTGGGTTTGCTTCCAATGGAGTCAATGAGCTCTAGAACAGAGACAGGCCTAGAACACACGTAGAGTAACCTAGAACACAGGCAAACAAACCTAGAACCATTTGATATAGAAAAACAAACAAACAAGCAAACAAAAAACTAAGAGGCGCCATATAACAGATGAATAACATTTCTGATCAGAATTCCAGACCAAAGTTTTTTCTTTAACTTCCTTACTCCCTTCCAATCAATTTGCTGGAAAAAAAATCAACATACACCTGCATTGTCATCAACTCTGTGCCAGTACTGCAGAAACTCCTTGGCTACGTTCTAGAAATGGGATGAGCTTTCCCTTTGCTCTCAGCATTGTTGCTCCATTGCTATCTGTCTCAACGAGGAAACCTTTTTTAAGCAAGAAAAAAAAAAGTCCCTGGCTGTCAGACCCACACATAAGTATTTACAAGGTTTGAGTGAATCTGCACATACTTCCCCTCACAGCTAAAGCGTTAAGATCAGAGATGTCACAATATTTATCAGTGCAGTAAAAAATATCATTTTTGGAAAAAAATATACCTTTAGTATTGCCTTTCTTAGATTAACTATGATAAGCAAAAGATTTAAAACAAAAACTTTTATCTTCAAACACATGAATAGTCTGTTATAGCAGCACTGCTAAAACTGGAAGGAGAAAGCTAACCTGTACAGGAGAAAGTTATTTTCAATCTTATTCTACAGATGCAGAAAGCAAAGCCTCATCGTATGCCTCATGAGATTCCTGGAAAGTCAGATTAATTCCACATTCAAATTTCTCTCTTAACCTGTGTGTTTCCTTTTCCATTGAAAGGACTATACTTTTGCAGACCAGACTGTGCCTTCTAGGGCTCAATCCTTCACACACTTGAGCAAATTTGTGTGCCAGACCCTACGAGGAGAGGCTACGGGACCTGAACCTGTTCAGCCTTCACAAGAGAAGGTTGAGAGGGGACTTGGTGGCTGTCTACAAACTTACCAGGGGGGACCAGTGGGCAATGGGAGAGACACTGTTCACCTGTGCACCTCCTGGAGTAACAAGGAATAACAGCCATAAGTTGCTTGAGACATTAGTTGTTCAGGCTGGACATTAGAAGACACTATTTCACAGTCAGGGTGGCTAGGATGTGGAACCAACTTCCAAGGGAAGTGGTGCTGGCTCGTACCTTGGGGGTCTTTAAGAGGAGGCTTGACAATTACCTAGCTGGGGTCATATGAGCCCAGTTTTCTCTCCTGCTCAGGGCAGGGGGTTGGACTTGATGATCTCCTTAGGTCCCTTCCGACCCTATATCTATGAATCTATGAAATTTGTACACCTGGGGGATTCCATTGAACTCACTGGGAGTAAAGCTATTCATGAGAAGAAGTATCAGCAGGGTTAAGTTCTTGGTTAGCTTATTTATAGCTCTAACCCGTTTTCTTCAATTAAGCTGCTTCTACACTGGGCTTTGCTCTGTTCTCTGGATGGTGGAGTGATATATATTGAAGGGCTGTCCTTCCAGCCCTCCGGGCTGATGTGCCATGTACTTAGAACATGGGATAGCCTAGGGAATGCCTCTCTAAAAAGTTACTCTAGCAAGGTGCCAAAACACCTTTGCTTTCAGTACTGTTACCACAATCTTTTTGACCATTGCTTTAAAATTCTGAAGTGTAAATTGCTCAATGTGACTGATACTTTAGGTCCCAGCCCTGTGTTCCTGATTTGGTCTATACCCAGGCAAAAGTCCTGTTAACTTCAAAGATAACATGCTAGCGTAAGGACTTGGAGACTAAAGATGCACGGGCACAGTCCTGTCACAAGTAAAGAGGTCTTAAATACAGAGCAACTAAAGCAATTTAATGCACAGAGGCAGGCCATAGAGAGAACTTGGAGACCTAGACCCAACCTGCACACTGTAATGTACTGCCCAGCTGGAGGAGGGCACAAATACTTCTGCATAGAAGGAGCAGATTATATCCCCTGATGCCTGTTGCCTGAACAAGAAAAATTACTCAGACCTTGCACACAGGTATTGAGAATTTGGCTGTAGGCAGCACAGATGATTCCTTTATTGGGCTGTCAAACCACAGTAACATGTACAAGTCTTTCACAAACCATAAACAATTCCATTGCTTTTGGCCAACCTTGCAGAGGCTTCACTGCTGCAGGAGATGCACCACTGTCTTGATCCATAAGAGAACAAAAACTCAGGGGAGTTAAATGCTACAGAAGCACAAGGAGCACACAGAAACTTACTCCCACTCTGTACCTCACAATTTAAATGCTGCACTGCTGCCACTGACAGGATATACTTTAATTAGTATGAATAGCAGTAGTGAGAAGAATAGTTTTTGATGTCCCCTAAAGTTCGGGATAGCAGCAATATTTAGTGTGAATGAATTGCTCCACTCAACAAGCTAGCTAATCAAAATGTAAAAGTGACAGTAACTAGGAAGAGAGAATGAAAGGTAGAAAGAAATGTGGAATTCCCTAGGATGTTGTTATTGCCTGACAGTCATGACACGTGACTTAATTCTGTATCTGTAAGGTTGAGGGCAGGGGGAGGTCTCTCTCTATTTTTTATGTTTCTTTGGTTAAAGAAAAAAAAAGGGTTTTACTTTCCCTTCAGGTTTAGTAATGGAATTTCTTTCAAGCCAATTTCTGAGGGATAGTTCCCTGAGATTATAAAGAAGAAAAATATCAGAGATAGAACCATCCCTTTGCTTGAATGCTTCATGAAAGAACTACTAGAGAGAGAGAAAGAGTAAAACCTACCCAGAAAGTCAAATTCAGCCACAGTGTAAGCATATGCAGTTCTAATGAGTGAGCTGCAATTGCAGCTGTTTTCTTAAAACATCTGGAGTCGACCAGTCTTCAGTGAAAAAAGTTCCAGCTTTTCCATTGTTTTCTCTTTCTGTTCAAGTTAACTAGTGTCTCCACCTCTTTCTACATTCAGGTTTCAGCAACTTGAATGTCCAGCTCTAGTAAGAGGCAACGTCTGTATACCAAGACAATGCAATGGGGAAAGGGGTCACTTCTACACCGAGCCAACCATGAACCACCACTAAACACTTCCAGTACTAAACCATTCACCTCCTCCCTCAGGTTTCCAAGCAGTTTGCTCTACGCACACAAAGAACCCAAAGCTCATTCCAAAACACATCAATCCTGTTTTCAACTCCAAAGGTCTATGCAAGCTAAATAATTCAGCTATTTTTATTTGTGCAGGACCAACAGAATGCTAAGCACTTGGCTCCTTTCTAAACTTAGTCTGCCTGTTTGGCTAGCAGTATTACTATTTACCAAACCATATTTTCAAAGGGGAGTAGGAGCAGAGGCATTGTTTGCTCCAACCTACTGACCCATCATCCTCATTTAGCATTGCAACCTAAATACAATTCAGACTGCAGACAACATTCGCTATTATTGCAACCCCCACCCCTAGTCAATACATTCCTGACTGTGCTGGGATCAGGTCTGTAGCTAGAATCATAGAAATGGACTTCAAGGGCCATCTAATCCAGCCTCCTCCACAGGTACAGCTTGAAGATTGCAATCCTAGCATGAGCAGGATAAACCACTGCCCCTTCCACCTTGCACCTTCTACCTTACCCTTTCTCACCACAGAAGGGTGCCATCCTATCATGGTCACCCTGTTCCCAGAGAAATCAAATGTGTGCTGTTGTGAAAGAGCATGCGCTGAGAACAAACAAAAAATAAAATCCCACATGCCTCAGAGAGGGAAGCCAACTTTTCCTCCCATCCCTGCTCTGTCAGACCTCATTCACCAAAGAATCTAAGCATTAATCCTTAAGCATTTAACTCTGCCTTGATTTGGCAGAGCACACAAAGACCTGATTAAGTAAATGCTGACGTCCCAGTGACTTCACAGGAACATAAACCTGTCCTGAATCAGGGCCTTTACTCAGTCTCTATGACAACATTCTAGTAAGGCTGGGAGATGTAATGGAAAGCTTAAATATCTGAATCCCATACAGCAGGAAAAAAAAGCTTATTAAAATTCCTTAGGTAATAATTAAAAGAAAAAAGACCAGCTATATGGAGGAGGAAGAAAGCCATGAGCCAAGTATCCTGGCCATATGGACATACTTTGAATCATCAGCAATGGTAGAGCAAGGCCGGGACCATTTTATTTCTGCTGCTGGATTTTTAGCTACTTAACACCTTCAGGGGCTCTCAGTGTCATTTATCCAGCGACTGGACTGGGAGGCACACTGGTTCCTCCTTTGGGGTTCTTTTTAGAGTTTTGTAGGCAGACAGGATACCCCAGGAGAAGCTACCCTTATGCTATCCCCTCTGGGAAACTGAGCCCTAACATTTAGCCTGGGCTTAGATTAATTAAAAGGCTAACTGGGTCATGGCTAGTGCATGACTGGGGTGTATGGAGTCTTGGTCTGATTTAAGTGTCCCATCAACATTAGCTACTATAAGATGATGGTGAGCCAGACCTTATGGCCCCACAGCCTTGGTCTTCCTTCAATCCAATCTTGCCGCTGGAAAATGACTTTGAGTTGCTGTCTCACTTCTGCCTCTAAGTGAGGGTTTCTAGAACTGTGCTGAAATGCAGACATGCTCTGGGGTATAATGTGCCATCCCCTCAAGGGCACAGCCAGTGTGCCCTGGCTCCCCATCTATGCTATCAGCACAATTTACCTTTTCAGACCATGTGTGTTTCCCTCTCTTCCTACATTTCTCACAGACACAGCAAAGTTTCTGATGCCATTGATGGAGAGAAACTATTCACAATACAATTAACAACAACAACACTAAGAGAAAAAAATAACACAAAGATGCAGGAAT